>NC_081545.1:32154968-32159483 GCF_901000735.1 Corylus avellana
AAGGAAGTGCCGCACAGCTGAGGGGGAGGGGTTTCTCCCCCTCCCCTCCTCCTCTCTTTCCCCCTCTCTTTCCTTGATCTGTTCCTCCCTCCCTTCCCCATTTTCCTTCCCTCCCTCTCTTTCCCGATCTGTGTTTCTTTTCTATTTTGTGTTTGTTTTTTGATTTCGCTTTCTTTTCCCTATTGTTGTTCTTTGTTTGCTTGTTTATTTTTTCTTGCTAGGTGTTTGTTTGGGCACACTTTGTGGGTGCCGCTCATGGGGGGATTCACTCAAACTTCCCCCCAATTCTTTGAGTGCGCTGCCGATCTCCTCCGCGCCAGCTTTGTTGTTTACTGTCTTCTGCTGGGTCTTTTCACGCGTCCCCACCGCGATGTGCTTCCAACGCCATCTACGCATCGGTTTCCGACAAGCACGCGATCGGTTTTTCTTCCGGCTGCTGTCATCCGCCTAATGTGCTCCTATTTTTAAATTTTTAGTTGTATTGCTTTGATTTTCCCTGTATTTTTCTTGTTTTTCTTGCTGCTTGTAATAAGGCCATGTCTTCTCTCTTGATCTACTCGCTTGTTATTTTGGTCCAGACCCCTGGGGTTGTGGATGTGAACGATATCCTGGCTTTCGGGTTTAAGAGGATGTGTGTCGGCATAGGGTCCTTTTGATCCCAGGGTCGAGGAATAAGAGCTACCTATGCATTAGTTTGTGTCTGCCTAGCGCAGATCTGTTATTCTAACTGAAGATTAGTTATAGGTTAGCGGATGTTTGGCGTATTTGATGTGTAATATTTTAGTTACAACTTTAATCTTTTAGCTTCGGCTAGGATCTTTCAGAACGTTATGTTCTGTGATTATAAGAGTTTTAATGCTCTTGATTCCTCTATTAATGAGATAAGAATGATTTTCCTTCAAGAAAAAAAATAGCATTAATAAATAGATATGTATTTCTCACATAATAATGCTATTTAGTACTCTCATATGACTCGTATACAATTATGATATGACAATGAAAGTCAGTCTTTGAATCAATGGAGCTTATAAAAAGACATCATTAATTACTGATTTTCATTACGAGATCACCATAGACTTACTTGTATGGTACGTAGCCACTAGCCAAAAATGGAAATGTCAAGAAATTAGATTTTTTTATGGGTACTATTATTTTTATTGAGACATGTTATACAATATTTTCTCAACCATTTTTCAACATCTCTTTTGTAAATCTATCATTGAATTTGTGAACTCACATGTGGATCCCACAAATTTAAGGGTGGTTTGAGTAGTTAATTGAGTAAATTATTTGGAGCTCCTTAGAAATTAACCACTAATTAATTAAATTTACCTATCAAATTTATTACATAACTTTTTCACTCATATAACACTTAAAAGCTTCATTTGTTTTGGCGTAAAATGATTTTTTTTTTTTTTAATATTTTTCGTATTTTCCTATGTTTAGTGCAACCAAAAATAATAGTCAAACCAAAAACATTTTCATTTTGACTAAAAAAGCTTATTTAATTTCCGTAAACGTTTTTTTTTCTTTTCACCATAAGCTATTTTTGAAGTTTAACTTCTCTTTTTCAAATCGTCGAACTACCACTGAACCTCTATTAGAAGGTGCCTGCCATTTTTTACATTGCCCATTGTTTGCACAAGCCAAATGTCAAAAAAATAATTTCAAGAAAATTAGAACATTTTACGTCTAAATAAGATTAAAAAAAAAAAAAAAAAGGTGAAATGTGACATGAGTTTTTTATAAGAGGGTTCGAGCAAAACCTCTTTAACACCTCAAATATTTTTCTTCGCAACCAAAAGTAGTTTAATAGCATGGCAATATGGCATGGAGTATAACTAGAAAAGCTGAAGTTGATAGCCACAGAGATAAAGAGCGAGAGAAGACAGCAGATATAGGAGGTTACAGAACAGAAAGGAAGCGTTAAGTGGGAAGTTATTGGGTCATGAGTGGGAAATTTGGGAAAAAAATTCTAAGGCAAAAAGCAAGAAGAATGATTAAAAATGAAAATTATTTAATTAAATATTTGAATATAAAAAAACCCCGACCTAAGTTTGTCGTCTCGTTTCAGCTGGCCATGCAGCATGCCATGCAAGTATACTATAATCTCATAGCCACAAGTTCATCTTTTCAACTTTTCATTACCGTATCAGGATTCTGGAACATGACTAAGAAGACATACAAATAGATACAAAAAGTTGATAAATCCATGGATTGATGGTCTTAACAATCATCTCTATGGCATGCATTTTACAATCAAGCTACAAGCATACATTTGGCATGCAAAAAGATTTTTCTACAAAGAAAAAGAATGCCATATCATATGCCCCCTTTCACACCAAGATTGGTTTCGGATTTATAGTGCATCACAATTTAGATACAAGATATATTAACCATTGACTAACTCGAAGCTTGTAATTTCTACAAGAAAGCATGTGATATACAAGAAGAAACTCATTAATATTAGCATATAATCTTTTTTGTCAAAATTTAGGCATAATGAAACTAAATACAAGTTCAAAGAGTTGGTGAGAAGACTCCTTTATCCTCTGCAGCTGGAGCTTCTATTCCAGATTCAAGCCTCTTGAAAACCAGCTTTTGTTGGGGGAGCTGGCCATTAGAAAATGCTGTGACTTCAGTGTCTATTAACACCGTCTCTTCATCCTTAAACTCTCCTCTTAAGATGCCCTTTGCGAGTTCATTTTCAACATTCTGTTGAATCACTCGCTTGACTGGCCTAGCACCATAGTTTGGGTCATACCCAAGATCTCCAAGTAGCTGAACAGCTGCTTCGGTCACCTGAATTTTTATCTTCCGGTCTGCAAGCCTCTTTTGTACTCGTCCCAACTGCAAAATACATGCACGCACAAAGTAAGCTTTTGAAGTTGTTCCCAAAAAAAATAAATTGCGTTTAAGAGGCCTAAAAGTGCTTTTAATACTCAAAAAGTCTGTTTAAAAAAAAAAATACTCGTTCGGTAAAAAAAATTTAAAAATGTTTTAAAGGTTCAAAAAGCCTAACAATTGTCAAAACACACTTTTAACAAAAGTTTAAAAATGAAGTTTTGCCCAAAAGCTCTTTTTGACTTAAAAACTTTATTTCTCAAACACGATCTAAAACAAGTTTCCTCAAAGTCAGTTCAAAGAGACCAAGATCTTGGTTTGGCATGCTTGTATAAATGATTGTATGAAGGTCCAACAAATATCGTGACAAGACCCCAATGCACATACAAACATGCACATCCTATTCACTGAGTGGAACCATTTATTAGTCTTGATCCCATTAATCAGCTGACTAAGATCCATTAAATGAAACCTAAACTAGCCCAAAATATTTGAAGGATCCCTGACTCCTTGGATCTCTGACACTCCACTGGGAATAGGAAAGTGTATGCTCACAATTCAGTATAGACATCAAAAAGATGATACAATCCTCATTCCCAATGCCTTTAGCCTGATGGCATCCACGGCTCCACCCCCATAAGTATGGGGTGGCAGAGTTCAGAAATTCTATTACCTTGGATGTGTGAGCAAAGTTGACAATTGAAAAAACAAAAATCATTCCCATAATAAATTATAATTCAAGGAAGTGCTTGCAGAAGAAAATAATTGTTAAGCCAAGGAAGCATCATTCTAGAGAAAGTTACCTGTAACTTGACGATGGTGTTTATCTGATCGCGGTCCAGAGGTTGGAAAACTATGTACTCGTCAACCCGGTTCATAAACTCAGGACGAAAGATTGATCTTGCAGCATCCAATACCCGCTGCTTAATGGTTTCGTATCGTAATTCCTTTGGTGAGACATCATCATCTGTGTTGAGTATATACTGTGAGCCCACATTTGATGTCATAATTATGACAGTGTTTGTAAAACTCACAGTGCGACCCTGGGAATCAGTTACTCTCCCATCATCTAAAATCTGAAGGAACACATTGAAAACATCAGAATGGGCCTTCTCTATCTCGTCAAAGAGAATGACTGCATATGGCCTTCTTCGAACTGTCTCTGTCAGCTGTCCACCTTCCTCATATCCCACATAACCAGGTGGGGCCCCAATTAATCTTGAAACTGCATGCTTTTCCATGTATTCACTCATATCAATTCTAACAAGAGCTTCTTCTGTGTTGAACAAGTATGAAGCAAGTGCCTTGGCTAGTTCTGTCTTTCCAACACCGGTGGGACCCATGAACATGAAACTAGCAATTGGGCGGCGTGGATCTGAGAGACCAGCTCGAGATCGCTGAATAGCCTCAGCTACCGCTTTCACGGCAGGATCTTGGCCCACAACGCGTTTATGCAGCTCTTCCTCCAAATGTAATAGCTTCTCCCTTTCTGATTGTTGGAGCTTGGAAACAGGGATACCCGTCCATTTACTAACAATTTCAGCAATATCGCTTCCAGTAACTTCCTCTCTCAGCATGGACTTTCCAGATTTCATATATTCGACCAACTCTTTTTCTGCACTTCCAAGTTGTCGCTGCAAAGAGTTGAGGCTCCCATACTTCAGTTCAGCA
>NC_081545.1:32159583-32161937 GCF_901000735.1 Corylus avellana
AACCCCACCTCCTGAGGCCGGTGAGCAGCAACCTCAGGGTCGTGATGCCAATGCCAATTCAATGCGCATTCTAGTTCAGCACACGCACACAAACATGCATATATTGTTTACTCTAACATGGCATACTCCTGTATTATCATAAATGGCAGTACAACATGCTTCCTTTATGTAGCGTGAATGATATAAGCCTAGATGACTCCAGTAACTAGTGGTAGTATTATGATGGACAAAGACATCACAGTAAGTCGTAATGGAGAGTGACTTGGTCCACTCGGATGAGCCCACTTTTTCTGATTTCCTAGAGCTTTGTAATTCCTTTTCCCATCAATAGAGTTCTTTTATATATTCCAAGTGTACATGGGTTGCGCACCTCTGCGTATTTGTCAATATACTTTTTACTTATCAAAAAAAGCTTCAAGTTGTATTTGCTGTTTTGATAATCTTTTTATTTCATGTACTTAACATAGTTATGGAAAAAAAAAAATTGTGCTTAATGCTTAAGCACAATTTGACAGCCATTGAATTTATTACAGATCCTGAGGGGAAGTATGAAGCACTGGAAAACTATGGAAAAGATTTGACAGCCATGGCAAAAGCAGGGAAGCTTGACCCAGTGATAGGAAGAGATGATGAAATACGCAGGTGCATACAGATTCTTTCCAGGAGAACAAAGAACAATCCTGTCCTAATTGGAGAGCCTGGAGTAGGGAAAACAACGATTTCTGAAGGGTAAGCCCTTAGTCGTAGCTAGAGCCTTGTCTCTATTTAGGAGTTTTTATAGGGACCTGGATTGAATTATTTGTCTTGTTCGAAGGCTTGCCTTTGGGCACTTATCCTCGCAATTCCTTTGTGTTTGTGCATGTTAATCTTAATGTACCTTCTTCAACAGGCTTGCTCAAAGAATTGTTCAACGTGACGTACCTCAGGCTCTAAGGATTCGTAAGGTGTGTGCTATATCCATTGGCACAAATGTGCTAATCTGTTCATATGATTGGTGAAGTCTGGATATTGATCTGACCTACTTTCTCTCGTTACAGCTAATATCACTTGACATGGGTTCCCTCATTGCTGGGGCAAAATATCGGGGAGAATTTGAGGATAGGCTGAAGGCTGTACTCAAGGAAGTTACCGAATCAGATGGCCAAATTATACTCTTCATTGATGAGATTCATACAGTTGTTGGTCCAGGTGATATGCTTAGTAAATTATTTTCAAATGTCTGATTTTTAAATAAGGAGTAAGCTAGCCAATGCAGCTTTCATAATCTTTGTTATTTCTATTTAAAGAAGCATTTTTCTTTCTATTGGTCCCCAGTAAAGTTGAACTTACTAGAACTTACCCCTTCTATGCCGTTTGTGATTAATTCTACATAAAAATTTTCATTCTCCACATTGAATTTGACAGTAGATTGTCGTAGTTCCTAGTATGTGGACATGAAACATAGTGAAGAATAAAAATGCTGATTTTGACCCCAAATCTCTGATTTCGCTTTCAGGTGCCACAAATGGTGCAGTGGATGCAGGCAATCTGTTGAAGCCTATGCTTGGTCGAGGAGAGTTGCGTTGTATCAGTGCAACAACCCCAAATGAATATCGCAAGTATATTGAGAAAGACCCAGCATTGGAGCGTCATTTTCATCAAGTTTATGTTGATCAACCTACGGTTGAAGATACCATTTCTATACTACGGGGACTACGTGAAGGATATGAGCTACATCATGGAGTCCGCATTTCTGACAGTGCACTTGTGGAAGCTGCAATTCTTTCGGACCGTTACATCAGTGGCCGATTTTTACCCTATAAAGGTAATAATAAATCACACAACACAACATTTGAAAGGTTCATGTTATGTTGAAAAACTAGTGTGTGTGTTAGATTTCCGTATACCTACAACTTGGAAATGGCAGACGTATGTCCCACGTCCACGGAAGTTGTTTTTGATTTAGTTTTCTTCAATTAATAGCTGGGGTGTAAGGTTGTGAAGAGTTTAGTAGCCCATTTAGGTTAAGAAATGCTGGTTTTTCCTATTAATGTTAAGATCTGTGTAGTTGAGAGCTAATATACTTTCGAATTGCAGCTATTGACCTAGTTGATGAAGCAGCTGCCAAACTGAAATTGGAAATTACTTCAAAACCGACTGTCCTTGATGAGATCAACCGTTCAGTGTTGAAGCTGGAGATGGAGAGGCTTTCTCTTAAAAATGATACAGATAAAGCTTCTAAAGATAGGTTGTATCGGATTGAAGCTGAGTTGTCTATCCTCAAGGAGAAGCAAGCCCAGCTGACTGAACAGTGGGAGCATGAAAAGTCTGTCATGACCCGCATTCAGTCTATCAAAGAAGAGGTATGTTTGTAA
>NC_081545.1:32162037-32237971 GCF_901000735.1 Corylus avellana
TGATAATCTTTTTATTTCATGTACTTAACATAGTTATGCAAAAAAAAAAAAATTGTGCTTAATGCTTAAGCGAGGTACACATTGAATTTACTACAGATCCCGAGGGGAAGTATGAAGCACTGGAAAAATATGGAAAAGATTTGACAGCCATGGCAAAAGCAGGAAAGCTTGACCCAGTGATAGGAAGAGATGATGAAATACGCAGGTGCATCCAGATTCTTTCCAGGAGAACAAAGAACAATCCTGTCCTAATTGGAGAGCCTGGTGTGGGGAAAACGGCGATTTCTGAAGGGTAAGCCCTTAGTCAAAGCTAGAGCCTTGTCTCTATTTAGAAGTTTTTATAGGAAACTGGATTGAATTATTTGTCTTGTCCAAAGGCTTGCCTTTGGGCACGTATCCTCGCCATTACTTTGTGTTTGTGCGTGTTAATCTTAATGTACCTTCTTCAACAGGCTTGCTCAAAGAATTGTTCAAGGTGACGTACCTCAGGCTCTAATGAATCGTAAGGTGTGTGCTATATCCATTGGCACAAATGTGCTAATCTGTGCATATGATTGGTGAAGTCTGGATATTGATCTGACCTACTGTCTCTCGTTACAGCTAATATCACTTGACATGGGTTCCCTCATTGCTGGGGCAAAATATCGGGGAGAATTTGAGGATAGGCTGAAGGCTGTACTCAAGGAAGTTACAGAATCAGATGGCCAAATTGTACTCTTCATTGATGAGATTCATACAGTTGTTGGTGCAGGTGATATGCTTAGTAAATTATTTTCAAATGTCTGATTTTTAAATACGGAAAAAGCTATCCAATGCAGCTTTCATAATCTTTGTTATTTCTATTTCAAGAAGCATTTTTCTTTCTATTGGTCCCCAATAAAGTTATACTAACTTACAAGAACTGACCCCTTCTATGCCGTTTGTGATTAATTCTACATAGAAATTTTCATTCTCCACATTGAATTTGACAGTAGATTGTCGTAGTTCCTAGTATGTGGACATGAAACATAGTGAAGAATGAAAATGCTGATTTTGACCCAAATCTCTGATTTTGCTTTCAGGTGCCACAAATGGTGCAATGGATGCAGGCAATCTGTTGAAGCCTATGCTTGGTCGAGGAGAGTTGCGTTGTATTGGTGCAACAACCCTGAATGAATATCGCAAGTATATTGAGAAAGACCCAGCATTGGAGCGTCGTTTTCAGCAAGTTTATGTTGATCAACCTACGGTTGAAGATACCATTTCTATACTACGGGGACTACGTGAAAGATATGAGCTACATCATGGAGTCCGCATTTCTGACAGTGCACTTGTGGAAGCTGCAATTCTTTCAGACCGTTACATCAGTGGCCGATTTTTACCCGATAAAGGTAATAATAAATCACACAACACAACATTTGAAAGGTTCGTGTTATGTTGAAAAACTAGTGTGTTAGTTAGATTTCCGTATACTTGGCACTTGGAAATGGCAGACGTATGTCACACGTCCATGGAAGTTGTTTTTGATTTAGTTTTCTTCAATTAACAGCTGGGGTGTAAGGTTCTGAAAAGTTTTGTAGCCCATAGCTTAAGAAATACTGGTTTTTCCTATTAATGTTAAGATCTATGTGTAGTTGAGAGCTAATATACTTTCAAATTGCAGCTATTGACCTAGTTGATGAAGCAGCTGCCAAACTGAAAATGGAAATTACTTCAAAACCAACTGTCCTTGATGAGATCAACCGTTCGGTGTTGAAGCTGGAGATGGAGAGGCTTTCTCTCAAAAATGATACAGATAGAGCTTCCAAAGATAGGTTGTATCGGATTGAAGCTGAGTTGTCTATCCTCAAGGAGAAGCAAGCCCAGCTGACTGAACAGTGGGAGCATGAAAAGTCTGTCATGACCCGCATTCAGTCAATCAAAGAAGAGGTATGTTTGTAATGTACTTGTTTTTAATG
The DNA here is from genome assembly GCF_901000735.1 of Corylus avellana. Classification (NCBI taxonomy): domain Eukaryota; kingdom Viridiplantae; phylum Streptophyta; class Magnoliopsida; order Fagales; family Betulaceae; genus Corylus; species Corylus avellana. Next base: position 32,163,975 of record NC_081545.1, read on the forward strand.
TCAATAGTTTCTTTCTTATAATATATGTTTGTTGTGTCAAAGGTGAAACAAAGTTTGTAAGTGGATGTAAGCTTCCTAATTTCTTAGTTAAATCAATTGATTTCGAAAATAGACTGTGGAAATTGGTTATAAATAATGAAGTATAAGGATTTCTATTTGACTAACTTTTCTGTTCATTTATACAGATTGACAGAGTAAATCTTGAGATCCAGCAGGCTGAACGTGAGTATGATCTTAATCGTGCTGCTGAACTGAAGTATGGGAGCCTCAACTCTTTGCAGCGACAACTTGGAAGTGCAGAAAAAGAGTTGGTCGAATATATGAAATCTGGAAAGTCCATGCTGAGAGAGGAAGTTACTGGAAGCGATATTGCTGAAATTGTTAGTAAATGGACGGGTATCCCTGTTTCCAAGCTCCAACAATCAGAAAGGGAGAAGCTATTACATTTGGAGGAAGAGCTGCATAAACGCGTTGTGGGCCAAGATCCTGCCGTGAAAGCGGTAGCTGAGGCTATTCAGCGATCTCGAGCTGGTCTCTCAGATCCACGCCGCCCAATTGCTAGTTTCATGTTCATGGGTCCCACCGGTGTTGGAAAGACAGAACTAGCCAAGGCACTTGCTTCATACTTGTTCAACACAGAAGAAGCTCTTGTTAGAATTGATATGAGTGAATACATGGAAAAGCATGCAGTTTCAAGATTAATTGGGGCCCCACCTGGTTATGTGGGATATGAGGAAGGTGGACAGCTGACAGAGACAGTTCGCAGGAGGCCATATGCAGTCATTCTCTTTGACGAGATAGAGAAGGCCCATTCTGATGTTTTCAATGTGTTCCTTCAGATTTTAGATGATGGGAGAGTAACTGATTCCCAGGGTCGCACTGTGAGTTTTACAAACACTGTCATAATTATGACATCAAATGTGGGTTCACAGTATATACTCAACACAGATGATGATGTCTCACCAAAGGAATTAGGATACGAAACCATTAAGCAGCGGGTATTGGATGCTGCAAGATCAATCTTTCGTCCTGAGTTTATGAACCGGGTTGACGAGTACCTAGTTTTCCAACCTATGGACCGCGATCAGATAAACACCATCGTCAAGTTACAGGTAACTTTCTCTAGAATGATGCTTCATTGGCTTAACAATTATTTTCTTCTGCAAGCAGTTCCTTGAATTATAATTTATTATGGGAATGGTTTTTGTTTTTTCAATTGTCAAGTTTGCTCATGCATCCAACGTAATAGAATTTCTGACCTCTGCCACCCCATACTTATTGGTGGTGAAGACATAAATGAAGGGAATCTAATGTGAGTAGGTTTTTGTTATTGTTTTGAAATTTTCCTTGAACATAAGGAAGAGAATAGCATATAGGGCATCTACTGCTAATGCTAATGCTAATGCTAATGCTCTAATAATAAATGGTTCCACTTAGTGAATAAGATGTGCATGTTTGTATGTGCATTGGGGTCTTGTCACAATATTTGTCGGACCTTCATACAATCATTTATACAAGCAAGCCAAACCAAGATCTTGGTCTCTTTGAACTGACTTTGAGGAAACTTGTTTTAATGTTGTCAACTTCAAAAGCCTTACATCATGCATGCATGTATTTTGCAGTTGAAACGAGTACAAAAGAGGCTTGCAGACCGGAAGATAAAAATTCAGGTGACCGAAGCAGCTGTTTTGCTACTTGGAAATCTTGGGTATGACCCAAACTATGGTGCTTGGCCAGTCAAGCGAGTGATTCAACAGAATGTTGAAAATGAACTCGCAAAGGGAATCTTAAGAGGAGAGTTTAAGGATGAAGACACGGTGTTAATAGACACTCCAGAGACAGCAATTTTTAATGGCCAGCTAAGCCAACAAAAGCTGGTTTTCAAGAGGCTTGAATCTGGAACAGATTCTCCAGCTGCAGAGGATAAAGGAGTCTTCTCACCAACTCTTTGAACTTGTATTTAGTTTCATTATGCCTAAATTTTGACAAAAAGATTATATGCTAATATTAATGAGTTTCTTTTCTTGTATATTACATGTTTTCTTATAGAAATTACAAGCTTCGAGTTAGTCAATGGTTAATATATCTTGTATTTAAATTGTGATGCACTATAAAAATCCGAAACCAATCTTGGTGTGAAAGGGGGGATATGATATGGCATTCTTTTTCTTTGTAGAAAAATAGTTTTGCATGCCAAATGTATGCTTGTAGCTTGATTGTAAAATGCATGCCATAGATATGATTGTTAAGACCATCAATCCATGGATTTATCAACTTTTTGTATCTATTTGTATGTCTTCTTAGTCATGTTTCAGAATCCTGATACGGTAATGAAAAGTTGGAAAGATGAACTTGTGGTTATGAGATTATAGTGAACTTGCATGGCATGCTGCACAGCCAGCTTAATCGAGACGACAAACTTAGGTCTGGGTTTTTTTATATTCAAATATTGAATTAAATAATTTTCATTTTCAATCATTCTTCTTGCTTTTTGCCTTAGAATTTTTTTTCCAAACTTCTCACTCATGACCCAATAACTTCCCACTTAACGCTTCCTTCCTGTTCTGTTGCTAAGATTGTATCATTCACCGCTTTGACCAACTGTTCCAGGAAATTCGGTTGTAACCTCCTAGATGTGCTGTCTTCTCCCGCTCTCTCTCTGTGGCTATCAACTTCAGCTTTGTAGTTACATGTTTCTTGGACTCGTCCATGTATTTGAGAGGAAAAGAAGAAAAAAGAAAAGAAAAAAAGAACAGTAGATAGTTAACTCACTTGACGGAGCAAAGAATCTGTGAAAAATACTAGAAGACCACGTGAAGGACACATGGCAATCAATTGACTGGGTTGGAGGATATTATGGTAACTGGCTAAATGTCAAATTTACGCTGAGTATTATTAGCAGTCTCATTAAATTTTACATACTAAAATAATTAAATGTACAGCTTTCTTTATTTTAAGTATCAACTTTTTTTTAAAACACTTCATTAGTCTCACTATTTTAATTATAAACTTTCACTATTTCATTTAAGGAGACTTTAAAGCGGCGGCGCCTATAAAAATGGATAGAGTTTTTCTTTAAATGAGGTTGGAAGAACTTCTTTCAACCCCGTCTATTTGTATATATTTTTTTTAATAATATATAAAATGTACATTAATTTTTAATATTATTTATTCTAATTTTATCCTGCTATTAAAAAATATGGGCATATCATATCTTTACATAACACATGTTTTACTTTGTCGGTTTTCATAGGCACATCAAACGCCGCCGCTTTAAGGTCTCCTTTCATGGTCAATCCACCCCCAAGATACCACAGGTCTGGAATGGTGTAATTAGTGACAACCATCGGCGAGAAAGAGACATTTTCTGGGGAATCTAATTGATGGGTACTGAGAAAAACCGACTAATATTTTATTTGTTATCTGCTTTCTTCTCAAACATATTTTGTTGTTTTTTTCTTATTGAATTTTTGTTCGAGAACCTGTAGCAGAGGAAGGAGGAGAAGTAGAATCGAGGACTGGGAAGGTGGAGAAGGTGATGGAAGGAGTGGCATCAATAGCACTGTTGCCATGTGGCTCCATCTCTGGCCACTTCATCCAGCTTCCCTATTCCATTTGCTATGGCCTTCATGGCACTGGTATTACTTTCTGAATGTATAAATACGAAATGTGTTTTGTCTTTTTCCCCACTGGTACAGGATTATGCTTGAATCTACTGTTAATTTGTGGGCTGAGAATTCAGTTAATCGATCATTCGTATGTTTCTTGTAGAGCTTGTAACTGGGTTTATGTTGAAAAAACATATGGATTTTTATTTTACTTCTGTGGTTCTATTCTACCATATGGTTGGATTGGTTGGAGGACGACTATTTGGTCATTTTGGGGTTCTGGGACACTAGGGAAAGTAAGAGAATTTGAGCAGCCCAGAAAGTAAAAGTTTAAACCACCTTGGTGTGAAAGGGGGTATATGGTATTCTTTTTCTTCTTGAAAAATTTTGTTGCATGTTAAATATATGCGTAGATTGCCTTTTACTCCTGTTTCTATTATATAGATGGAGGTTGGCCTACTTTTTAATAATATTAAATGGAAAATGCAGGCCATAGATATGATTGTCAACGCTATCCATGAATTTTAACTCTGAGATCATGCTTAGATATTTTTGTAGTTACGTTTTAGTCATGTTCCTGAATCCGATATGGTAATGAACCGTTGAAAAGATTAACTTGTGCTTATGGGCACTCAAGGTGAATGGGATAATCGAGTGGTGCATCAATAAGATGAATGCTCACCAGAAACTCAAATTATTTCCTTGTTAGATATCTTTCTTTGTTCTTTTTTCTCTGAGTAAAATCCTGATAGACTTGTTGGCATACATATATCTCATGCCAAAATCAGGCCTACACTTAATTGATGTGTATACAGAGACTTTAAACTAAACATGTTCACAATAGTGATAGAAACTTTAGGGAATTGGATTGAATTTAATTTCTTACACCATTGTATTTGTTTCCTTGGCAAGTGACATCCTTATGTATTTAGCCTTTGAGAATTTTTCAGCCGTAGATGATGGAAATTATCGTGTAGGTGATCAAAAGAAATAGTCATCCCATTAGAGGATTCTTGGTTCACTTGGTCCAATGTCTATCAAGGCTTATGTCAGAAATTTTCTGTACATGTTCTGATTGTTGTGCCATGATAATTATTCTGTGTTTTTTGGATTTTGGATTTTTTTTTATTTTTACATGTTTAAAGAGTTGGAATGTGAAAGAGAGTGCAGTAGGGGTGAGGATTACCGCTTGATCAAGCTCACAATTACAGACTTCAATGTAGGCGCTGTTTGCTTCTTAACCTTTTTTCTTCTTTATCTAGACATAAATATCAGCCCACTATACAAAATATATTTATTTTTTTTGTTTTTTGTTTTTGGTAAAGTACAAGTTAGGGATGATAATAAATTACCTCCATTTCTTTTGAAAATCGTCACAAAATCTCCATGTAATTTGGAATAAAAATGAAATTATCATTTTTTTAAGTCCTAGTTGATGGATTCTCCAACATGACGTGCATGTATTGTGTGAAACACAAAAGTTTAGCCTCTTTTGACCCTTAGAATGGACGGAAATAGGACTGTTTAATTTCCAAATCCAAGACCAAAGCTCCTTTGCTTTCTCTGCTGTGAAACTTTAAGCTCAATTGAGAGCTAAATTTGGTGTTTCAAGCAACATATATTTATCCCATGAGAGAGTCTATCAATTGGAACATAAAATTTAATGATTTGATTTTACTGCAAACCGCTGAGAGGTTTATTGACGGTTTCGAAAAGACAGGGAGGTTATTTGTAATTATCCCTAATCTCAAGGATGTAATTTGTATTTACTCTTTTATTTTTCTCAATTCCTCTAGTAGTTTCTAATATATTGCAGAGAAAGAAAGAACAAGCTCTTGTTGTGGAGTGTAGAGGCCATGATGCTGCCCGCTTCCACAGCATTGAGCACGCTCATGGGTAAGCTATCTTGAATGATTTTTCTGGTTTTCAAGCAGGCTACATTCTAATATTGATATTTTGCATTATTTTTTCAATGTATTAATGTCTAAATCCGTAAAAAAAGAAGAAGTTATTTTAGCTCTGTTTTCATTTGGGTTTTTTCCTTTTTAATCAGCTTTTGTGCAACGTATTTCTCTAAAGTAGGTGGAATTGGAGCTATTTTGTGTGAAAGATTGCAGTTATCTGTCGAAAATGGTTAAACTATATAAAGCTTAATGCACCCTGAGAATTGTTCATATGATGATTTCTGTCTAAATAGTTTAAATTTCTTTTCATAAAGTATTATATATATTTAAGTCTGAAACCATTTAAAATTCTGCCTCCAACTTATCCAAAAAAAAAAAAAAATTATAGTTCTATCCTTAATAATAAATCCCAAGTTCTCATCTCTTGTCATTGACATCTCTTACTTAGTTAAAATTTATCATAATTGCATGCGAATAACTAATCCCTTTCCATGCTCATGTTTATGTGGAGGCAGGTGGGAGAATGATGTTGTGGGTATGGTTGAGCAAAGGGATGGGAACAACAAAATTTTGGTTTCTTTTGCATGTGAGACACTGAAAGCTGAGAAAGCAGCAGAAGATCATATCAGGCAATTTATGCCTAAATTAGCCGGGCTAAATGCTGTTGGTATGTGATGCAGTCTTTTTTCCCCCCTCTCTCTCTCTCTCTCTTTTATAACTTATATGGAAAAGATTCTGTTATCTAAGCACTGGTCTAGGCTCTCCTACCTGCTTGGTTTCTTGACACAACAGTTTAAATATTGTTAACTGTGTTGGTGTTGTCCACTCTTCAGCCATTTGTTCAGTGCACGACTAGCATGTGTGAGACTCTTAAGTAATGGGAACTTCTAGCCACTATGCTTTTGACCATTTTGGAACATAAAGATAGATTAGATGAATATAATTGCACAGGGGATGTTTTGAAGAGAAGATATGGAGAAATTAACTTCTTATAGCTACTAGGACGATTTTGGCCTGTATATTTTAAGCATATCCAATGCTTGCCAGATTTCAATTGTCATCCTTTAAAAAGTGAACTGAATTGTTTCTCAGACTAAAATAAATTCCTCCCTTGTATTTTATTTTATCCCATGTTAGCAAATAGACAATACCCCTTTCTAAGAGTGGCTATTCTAAAGATGCAACTCAGTTGAGATTGTCGTCTTAAAATTACTCATTTTGATTTTTCCAAAGGAGGCAGGCATCCTATGTTGATTACTTTGATAATTAAATTCCCTGAAGCTAGTCACATGAAACTTGATTTAGGATATTGTTTGGATGCAACCTCTAAGATTTTACTATGCAGCTCACTGCATTATTTTTCTAGGATCAGAATTGCAATTCTTGCATTTGCAGTAGTAGCATGTCACCTTAGTTTCAGAATGCTCAATTCTCCATCTCTTACCTTGATTAAAACAAATTTTATTGAGTATCCTTTCTCCTATACGTAGCGAGTCAGCAACCACGCCATATCTCGAGCTTGAGCTTTTCCTTTAGTTTCACAGGACCACTACAGTATACTTCTAATAGCAGTAGTCTAAAGCTTCTGTTCATTATGTACAGCTCTTTTATACTCTGATTTTATGTCACAATTCTGTATTCTGCAGTTAACATCGGCCAGATGAGCATTACCGGTTTGGACTTTGAAGCGGAAGAATCAGAGCTTAGGCTGGATCAGGATGTATGATCCTATGAATATACTTTTTTATCCTTGTTTATACTCATTGTGATCTTTGTTCGTATTACTTGTTTTTCAGTTTTGGTCAATTTTGATGCTTTTAGTTTCCCTATACAAACTTATCTCTTGGCTTGGAAACATAATCCTTCTTAAGTGAAAACGCAAAGCTGAATCCTCTGCATCATACTAATGTACGCACAAGCCTCAACTCTCATGGGGTTCGCCAATCGCCACGATTGAAAATTCCTAGATAAAATTAAGATATGGAAGAAGTAGCACTCTTGGTTTTCCAAATCACATAAGAAAAAAATTCTAAGATCTACTGAGAATGGGCCAAATGTATGGCTCTAGCCATTGGATTCTTGGCCCACCGGCCAAGAAAAGGCCACCAAAAACCAACGTTTTGTAAGGGGCAGTCCAGAGGTGAATCTGCTTAAAGCAACGCTTATTGCATCAACAAACATACGTGAGAACTACAGCAGGGAGAGGTGCATTTGTGGGTACTGGATCAAAGTTGTCTAAAGAGGAGAACCACCATGATGTCCGGCAAGAGAAGTACCCGACCTTGTAGGCGCAGAGAACACCACATAGATTTATTCATTTCGATAGTTTACTTGAAGATCCTCTTAGATCAATTTAATATAAGTACAAACACAAGAATTAAATAATTGATTTTGAAGGAAAACTTTACTTTGGACCCCTGAATAACCACCCCATTTGACATGCTCCTCTCAAACTTTAAAACCTTTCACTTTGAACCCTTAAATTTTCAATTTTTATCACTTTGGACCCATCCGTTAGATTTTAAACATTAAAAGTCAGACAATGTCAATTATACTCTTGACCTTTTTACAAAATTTCAAATTTATCCTTAGTTTCAAATTAAATTTTTTTAAAAAATATATTAAAAAAAATCACAAGGTGACCCACAGTTGGGCACCTTGTAACCTTTTTTTTTTTTTTTTTCTTCCTTTTTTGTCAATTTTTTATTTTTTAATAAAAAGAAAATTGAAGTTTAATTTTGTATTTTTAAGAGTTTTAATAACAAAAATTGACGGAGAGATCCAAAGTGATAGAAATTGAAAGTTCAGAAGTTCAAAGTGAGAGGTTTGAAAATTTGAGGGGGACATGTCAAAAAGGGTAGTAGATCAGGGGTCCAAAGTGTTTCTCATTTTTTTTAGTAACCGAGAACCCCATTAAGATAAGACTATTTCGTATACCCACTCACATCAAATAAATCTCAAAACCATGCAAAGCATCTCCTCCATATGGATTGGATTATTTGGAAAAAGGCAAACCTCTCAAAAGTAAATAAAAATAAAACCTTATAAATACTCAAGGAAAATTCACTCTAATTGTTGTGTTGTGTTTTCTTTACCCACTCGTTTTCCTTTCCTCCCCGGGAATTGTAGAGAAAAAAACCAAACAAATTCCGAGCTTTACCGCGTTATCCCACCCGGATAAGGAAAACGTACAAAAAAAGTGACCTTTTTTCTCTGGGAATCCAAAAAATCACCACTATATATATAAACACCTCGCCTCATATTTCCAAAAAACCACCACTGCACCCTCTTGCATGCTCTTTCTTGTTCTTGCTCTTCTTCTTTCTGTTTCTGTGTGTCAATGCGTGTTTGTTTGGAATCCGATCACCATGAAAACTGAGGCAGCGGAGTCCATGAGTTCTCGCAAAAGGAAAAGAGACGAGAAAACCGGCGCCGCCATGTTCAAGCCCAAGAAAGTTCCGAACAGGCTGGCGGTGGGCGACATGCAGGACGGCGATAACTCTGTCGTCGTACTCCACCCAGAAACCTTGCAAAGCCTCAACCTCTTCAACACCGACACGGTCTTGATCAGAGGCAAACTTCGGAGGGACACCGTCTGCGTTGTCGTGGCGGACCCGGCATGCGACAAGTCCAAGATCGGCATGAACAAGGTGGTCAGGTTGAACCTCAGAGTCAGGATCGCCGACATGGTCTCCGTCCACGAATGCCCCAACGTTTACGACGGCAAGAAAGTGCACGTTCTTCCTCTGGACGACACCGTCGACGGGCTCACCGGAAACCTCTTCGACGCCTACTTGAGGCCTTACTTTGATGGCTCGTTCCGGCCGGTGAGGAAAGGCGATTTGTTTGTCGTCAGAGGCGGAATGAGGAGCGTGGAGTTCAAGGTCATAGAGACCGACCCTGAACCTTTCTGCTTGGTTGCGCCTGACACGGAAATCTACTGCGAAGGAGAGCCTGTGAAGAGAGAGGAGGAAGAGAGATTATGCGACGTTGGATATGAAGACCTCGGCGGCGTCAGGAAACAAGTTGCGCAAATTAGAGAGCTGGTGGAGTTGCCTCTAAGGCATCCGCAGCTTTTCAAGAGTATTGGCGTGAAACCCCCAAAAGGAATTCTGCTTTATGGGCCTCCGGGGACCGGGAAGACGATGATTGCAAGGGCTATTGCTAATGAAACTGGTGCTTTCTTTCTCTGTATCAATGGGCCGGAGATCATGTCGATGTTGGCCGGAGAGAGTGAAAGCAATCTGCGGAAAGCGTTTGCTGCGGCGGAGAGGAATGCTCCTTCCATTGTGTTTATTGATGAGATTGACTCCATTGCTCCCAAGCGTGATAAGACTGAAGGTGAGGTGGAGAGGAGGATTGTTTCCCAGCTCTTGACTCTCATGGATGGGCTGAACTCGCGCGCCAATGTCGTCGTTATTGGCGCTACGAATCGGCCGAACAGCATCGACCCCGCGCTGAGAAGGTTTGGGAGGTTTGACAGAGAGATTGACATTGGTGTTCCGGATGAGGTCGGTCGTCTTGAGATTCTTCGGGTTCATACAAAGAACATGAAGCTGTCGGAAGATGTGGATTTGGAGAAAGTAGCAAAGGAGACTCATGGGCATGTCGGTGCTGATCTTGCGGCTCTTTGCACTGAGGCTGCACTGCAATGTATTAGAGAGAAGTTGGATGTAATGGATATGGATGATGAGACGATTGATGCCGACGTTCTCAGCTCCATGGCTGTCACAAACGACCACTTCAAAGTGGCGGTTGGAAACAGCATTGCCTCTGCTTTGCGTGAAACAGTTGTGGAAGTTCCCCATGTGAGCTGGGAAGACATTGGCGGCCTTGAGGGTGTCAAGAGGGAGCTGCAAGAGACGGTTCAGTACCCGGTGGAGCATCCGGAGAAGTTTGAGAAGTTCGGCATGTCTCCGTCGAGAGGAGTTCTCTTCTACGGCCCTCCCGGTTGCGGAAAAACTCTGCTTGCCAAAGCTATTGCCAACGAGTGCCAAGCCAATTTCATTAGTATCAAGGGTCCTGAGCTACTCACCATGTGGTTTGGAGAGAGTGAGGCTAATGTTAGGGATGTTTTTGACAAGGCCCGCCAGTCAGCACCATGTGTTCTGTTCTTTGATGAACTCGACTCCATTGCCATTCAGAGAGGAAGCAGCGTGGGAGATGCTGGTGGTGCTGTTGATAGGGTTCTCAACCAAATATTGACTGAGATTGATGGATTGTCATCCAAGAAAACTATCTTTGTTATTGGGGCTACAAACCGGCCTGATATAATTGACCCGGCACTTCTCCGCCCAGGGCGTCTTGATCAGTTGATTTATATCCCTCTCCCAGACGAGAGTTCGCGGCTTCAGATTTTTAAAGCCTGTCTGAGAAAATCACCTTTATCCCAAGATGTTGATCTTGCAGCTCTTGCCAAGTTTACACAAGGCTTCAGCGGGGCTGATATCACGGAAATATGCCAGAGGGCTTGCAAGTACGCTATAAGGGAGGATATTGAGAAGGATTTGGAGAGGAGAAGGAGGAGCCCTGAAGCTATGGAAGAGGATGATGCTGATAATGGAGTATCGGAGATCAAGGCAGCTCACTTTGTGGAGTCCCTCAAGTACGCCAGGAAGAGTGTAAGTCAGGCCGACATCCAAAAGTACCAAGCATTTGCAAGAACCTTGCAGCATTCCAGGGGTTTCGGGTCTGATTTGTTCAAGTGTTCCATTGACAAAACAGAAACAGAAGAAGGTTCACATCTGTTTGCAAGGGACGAGGATGATACGCTTTATAATTAGGTGCTTAATGAAGTTTCATTTTGTTTATTTTTTGTTTTCTCTGTATTCATGTTCTCTAATAGAACCATGTAATGGGCTAGTCAAGCCAATTTTTTCTGATATCTTTTGAACGAATATAAGTAGAGCTTTAGGCTTTTCAAAAATTTGTTGAGTTTTGCTGGATTTTCCCCCCTTTTTTGCTTGTGAATATTCCAACTTGCATAACAGCTTGCCTAGGGTTGATAGTCATGAGTTCCAACTTCCAAGGTTTATATTATATGCTCATTAATGATTCTACAAAGAAAATGCAAGAACAAATCTTAGAAAAGGAATTACCACAAATTTAGTATCAAGCGACATCATCAACACATTTAGATACAATACAACAATATTAAATTCTGACCATCCATTCTTTAAGGCAGAGTAGAGAAAATCAAGAAGGCAATTAAAGCAACTAGTTTATCATAAACGAGTGTGTATAGATTATTGCACAAACCAATCTGCCATGCAAATACATATATGGATCGAACATAAATTTACATTAACATTTAATGTAAAGGATGATTTAAACGGAAATGGTTAGCAGCTGTTTTTGGCCTTTCTATGGGAAATATTTGACCAGGCCAGGCTGAAGCAGCAGAGTCGAAAGTCCATATGATATTGTGAAGGTCTGATTCCAACTTCCACCAAATAAGTTGAACAAAAGGCATCACATGTTTGACCTACCCAACTTTATGCTCAATGATTAGAAATCTGTCCAAGGAGAGGATATGTCTTGTTAGAATATAACAAAGAACCCTTTCCGAAGGAAGAAAGCACAAAAACTACCATCAAGATATTACTGCATAATATCACAGAAATTATAGAAACAGCAGCAGCAAAGGAATATACAAGTCTAGGACCCAACACTACGGTCTTAATCCAAACTAATTGGGGTTGGCTACATGATTCCTTTAAGTACGAATGACTACGTAAATTAAAAAAGAAACTTCTGGACAAACTTTGACATGTTAGATATAAATTTTGCTTCCAATAAGAGGGGTTAGCATAACTGGAATACCCAAAATTGACAACAGAGGAAGGTTAAGACAAACATACATAAGCATAAGCTAGGATTAACTTTCAACTCAAGGCAATATTTGTCATCGAAGGTGTTGTGTCTTAAAGATATAGACTAGCTATTCAGAGTCTAATTGATGCGTAAGAATATCATTGTTGGAATTCAGCATACCCTTGATGCCCAAAACCAAAATTTCAAGTCAATACGATCTTAATGAGCTGTTCCTGATCTCACAACTACCTAGTTATACAGTTCGTAAAGCTTACTTAAATGTACATAAAAACCATGCAACTGCCTAGCCTCCATGAAGAACACACACACCAAAGTGAAAGTTGGCCAGGCAACGGGTCCCACCTAAATGATTATACTATGGTTGGTTTTGTACTCATCTGAGATATCACCTGAGCAATTTCTATCTCCTTTCTTTTTACTTCTACAGTTCTTATATATATGTGTGTGTGTAATTGGTCCCAAGGGTAGGGGCAAGGACTCCAAGGAGAGTTTCAAACTAATGACCTCCACTTCATGAGGCGTGGTCCGTGGCTAATTGAGCAATCCCTTGGGGTTGTCTGGTACAATTCTATAGATGACTACAAAAACATGCTCAGAATGGTTAAATATTGATATTGCTGCCAAGTAAGCTTATTGATTGATGTGGATGTGCCGCTAAAAAAGATCACTTTCATGATCTTTCCACAGTTCTATCTAACAAAACATAGAAATACTTGGTGCAAGAGGATACCTGAGTCTCATTCCAACTATCACTCCAACTCAGAGGCCTCTTCTGAATCAGACAGAGGTAAGAGGGTGCAGATCCCAAGCATATGTCCATTTAGACACACATAATACTCAATGCAATCCTCATAAGAACCCAACCTGCAGCTGGCACTTTGTGGTATCATCTGAGCCTGCAGCATGTTCCACAACTTTGCCTTACAATAAGGGCACACCTCTGTTGGATGAAGCTGGGCCCCCCTCTTGATTAGCATCTTCCGCACCTTTGACACTGAGAATGACTTGAAGACTCCACGGAAAAATCCCACGTCTCCCTCCTCGCCTTGATCAAGATGTTCACAAGGGTCAGACACATATAAAACATCTGTTCTGCATTGTGGCAAAAGAAAACTCTTCCCTGATGTTCTAGAGAACCGGGTCCTATAAACAAAGTGGCCTGGGATTTGAATGCTATTGAACAGGCCCCCTTTCTTACACCCTGAACAGTAAATAAGTAGTTTCCCCAGTGCTCTCCAGTTCCCATCTACATTGTGACTCCCACTAGATTGCAGATCAATCATCATCTTTGGTGCTCTTGTTCGGCAAAACTCCTTCCATAGTACTCTCTTTGCAAGATCATCAAACCACTTGCATACACAGGACAGAGTAGCAATTAACTTAGGGTTCCAGTTCAAATGTTGAAATACTAGGAATATCACATCTTCGCTTAGATGGCCTTTTGTGCATCGACAGCTTGCTGAGTGTATGCAACGATACTGCTTTGTTAGAATCATTGTCAGCCACCTATTAACAAATATCATAAATCATTGTCATACATACCAAGAAAAAAATTCTCTTAGTTACACTTCAAACTGATTACATTTGGTGACTAAGTTTTCAGCCAGACACTATAGAAAATAAGCAAAATAAAAAATCATGATCTTGATGGAGGAATTACCGTAGAACAACAAAATTTCTAACATTGGAGTTAAATGGAAAGAGCATAGTTCCAGCAGTCACATCTCAACCACAGAAAACATAATTAGATCAAGAGGCCATTCTTAGTTGCCGAAATGCAAGCACAAAGTGCTATTCAAGATAGCTGATTCAAAAGCTTCAGATTTAAAAATAGTTTCTCACTCACATAGAAAAACAAGCATTAGCAATGCTGATATTGGATTTTAGAAAGGCTAAAGAATGTTGTAGCAACACGCATATCCAATTCAATGTCGATACAAATACAAATAGCATTTTCCTCATCTTTTTGTCAAGTACACAAAAACAAAAGAAATGAAAATATTGCCTGTATCTACACAAGTAGGATACAATTCCCTGGAACGCTGTTGGTGTCACTTTTCACATATGGCTATTATTCCATTACCTTCTGAACTTCTTCAATATCCATGAAAAAGTCACCACAATATCCTTGTCGACATAAATTGCAGGCCATATAACAACTTAAATTTTTACAATGAACTATTCCCCACCAAGCAATAAAATTTTAGATTAAAAACAGGAAGTCCTTCAAAGTCCAATAACTATGGCATATGGGAGCTTAAAGGGGTTTTAAAGAGATATAGTGAAGTGACATTCACTTAACTCACATATATTCCTTCTTCTACTTGTGAAAGCAAATGATGTAGCCAATAAATTGTAACAATTCAACATCTTAGTAGAATTAGGACCCACCTGAAAATTCTTCAAATTCCACAACCAATTACGTTTTTTTTATTTTTTTTTCAAGAGCCTGAACATGACTTATCAAAAGAAGAAATGCCGAACTAGTCTAACGAAATGGGTAGCTATGCATCATTTCGACTAGAATTCTGTTGTAACATAGACCACGTTTCAACTCGTTAAACAAAATCCAAACAATTTAAAGCCAAAAGCATATGTTAACTACCAATAATCAAATCACTCAGTCGCGTGAAAATTAACTTAATTTCACTGACTTCTCTCAAAGCATGTCAGTCACTTCTAAAATTCTAGATCGACAGGCACTTCACATCAAAATTACAACATCCACTACAAATTTAAGCAACAAATCAGTTTAAAAGAAAACCCACAATAGTTCTCGACTCCATTCTACAAAAGCAGAACAAAAATCAAGACTTCTACAAAACCCTAGCCTCTATGAAAATTAAAACAAAACCCATGCAAAGAATCCGAGAAGTGGACCAAATCGTAACTAACACGAAATCGAAGACCCAAATTCTCACCTCAGCTTACGAATCTCCAATTCCGAGCAGTCCCAAAACCCTTGAAAGTCCAACTCTGCGCAGACGAAATTGAACAGAGACTTGGGGTCAGCAAACCACAGAAAAAAGCAACAGGAAAACCCAGAAAAGAGAAACAAAGCGAGACAAACAAAACCAATTACACGCAAGGAAGCATCGGGAATTTTGCTTTTTGGGTAGGGGCAGTTTCGTCAACTAAAAAACACAGTCACAGAGAGGCACTGCAACCGAAACGCAGGGCTGGGAGCGACTGAGGAGAGGAATGGCCTGCCTGCTCTCCATATTGAAGAAGAAAATGTAATATATTGCTAGGAAAGTTATCGTAACAACACAGTCCCATTTTGTAGAGGAAGGCCGAATAGCAGCGTGCCACGATTACAAGTTTGGGTGACTGGCTAGGTGGCGGATTTTTAGAGTCTGATTTGTCATTCGTGTAATGGAGGTCATTTTCGGAGAAGATGACCAGTGTTTTTACTGTTGTAGTTTAAATTGTTTTGTCTGTATCTGAGAGGTACGTGTCAGGAATCAATTCAGCGCAGCCAAAGATTCTTTGCGCGTAGGTGGCATCTCTTGATTGGCTATCCTCTACACAGATTTTATTATTATTTTTTTTTCCTCTTCTTTTTCTATTATCACCACCTGTTGTTTTTTTAGACAAAGTGTATCATCTAAGATTTTTATTTATTTTTAAATTAATTATTATTTTTAAATTAGATGGTAGAATAGTATCCTTACCAATTTCAACTTCAAGATGTAGATAATGCAATGTTATTTAAAATTTTAAAAGATTTAATAATATTCACTATCTAAATATTTTTTACTTTTTGAATGGATAGAGTTTCTTCCCCCCTTAAAGCAAAGACAAAAAGAAGAGTTTTTAAAATCTTGGGCTCTTGTCATTTTCATATTGCCAAGTTGGGATGGTCGCTTTTTATAAAGAATTGGGAAAATGATTTTTCACCTATGAAAGGGAAAATGTCTTGTTGGGTGCTCCCTATCTTATGGCAAGAAAAAGAAAATTGTATAGGAAGGAATATACTCCAAATGCTTATGAAGCCCAAAAGCACAAGGCATGGGCCTATATGCTTCATAAAAACTTTTTCAAAAACTTGGAAAGGTTAAAATAAAAATAAAAATAAAAAGTTCAATATTAAGAAAGGATGGTGTATATCTTGACTTATAACTATTATTTTACAGCTATAAAACAAAAAATATATATATATCATCTTGTATTTTGATTACCCATGTTGTAGATAGTTTGCACGAAGTTTTTAAAACTAAAGTAACCATTGTATAAAAGTGCAAACCACATGGACTAAAAAGGTATTAAACCTTTTTTTATTGCAGAATTATTTTTTTGGGCATGAGAAGCTTTGTCCTTACTTCAATAGCATGATTCCTCCCCTGTTTAAGAATATCACTTTAGACCAGAAGAATATTTAAGATGAAGGACTGGAAATTGTCATCAGGACTAGGGCTTTAATACTATATTAACATATATACTACATAGGAGAAAAAAGCTTAGAAGGATGCACCAGTAAGAACTCGGAAAATGATTCATCAACAACAGAAACAGAATAAAATTCATAACTGGCAACATGTTACTATCAAGTAAAGAGTAGTTTGAACTAACAAATGCTAAAAAAATATTCAAGTTCATAGCAGACAAAACTACAAAAAAAACATTCAAAGGATCCAGGAAAGTTGATATATTTATAGTGTAATGGATCTGCATAAGCTCATTCCCACTAAATCATCCACCAACACAGTCTTCAAATACAACATTTTCTTTTTCTTATACTCTTTTTTTTCTATTGGATAATCAGGAAATGAAAGAAAAAAGGAAAGGAAAAGCACAGTGCTTCCTTTTTAAATCCAAGAACATTGTGAATCATTGTAAAGATTTCCATGTATACAAGGCATCCTGGACATGGAAATACTACTTGCATTGCCGGTATACAAACCAAATTAGTGTAGAGCAACCTCAGATTGCAATATATTAGAGACTAGCTTACAGGATTTGCATTTTATCTAGCATATACCCTTCCTTTAGACCATTATATGGACACATTATAACTTGCCAATTGGCACACAATAATTTTTTAAAAAAGTAAAATGTAATAGGATTGGATTAATTACAACTTACCTACTTGTGGTTTGGTGAGTATGAACTTTGAACTGCTAACCTGTGGTTAAAAATTTAGATTTGACCCACTTGAGAGTGCTTCTTTTAATATTTTTTCAGTCTCAAATCATTAAAATTTGTATGCGGAAATCACATGCTTCGAATAAAAATAAAACTAAAACACTTAATAACAACCTCATTATAATTTGAATACGTTAAACTCATAAACCAAAAGCAAATGAGTAATGCTACTCTTTACACTTATTTTACACCGGCTGACATGAAGTGTTTTAAGCAGCTTCACATGTCAGCTATTTAAAAAAAACCACTAAAAACACGTCATGTCAACGAGTGTGAAATGTGTGTGAAAAGTAGCATTACTCAAAGCAAACACAGGTAAAACACAACTCTTTAAACCACAAGTTAGCAACTCAAACTCAATCCAAACCACACATAGAAAAAATATATTTTCTCCTAGTATTATGAGAACAGTCTCTACAAGTACAAGAAAGAAAAGTTTTTTCTTGAAAGAGAGACGGTGCAAATCAAGTGAGCTAGATTCTTGGCACGAGAAGTTCAAATCCTCTAAGGATGGTCTATAGAAAGTAAAACTTCCCAGCCTGTGCATCCTGGACAGGGGATGAAATCACACATGTAAATTAGGAATCTCAACAGCATGTACAATGCTGCCCGAACAAATTTTGACCAATTCTGAACAAATGGAAATGACCACCAAAAGAAGCAATCTTGAACAAATTAAAAGACTAGATCAGTCATAGTATTGGAAGGAGGAAAAGCAACATCTAACATACTACAAATACAGCCAATTCTTAGTAAAAAAAAGGAAGAAGATAAAACTAAATGATCCATAGTTGTACAGACTTTTATTTTCCCACTCAAACTAAATAACGTCAAGATTATACTGATTTTATTCATAATGCACAAATCGATCACATTAGGTATGAAATTCAAAAAGAAAGCAAGAAGCAGCATACCCTTCAGAAATGTATAAGAAGCATGTCAGCACACCACAAAGACTCTCCATTCAACTCTACACGCAGACTCTCTAATGTTAACTGTAGCAATCTACTATGATACTGCTGCAGCTCCATAAGCTTGTTACTCACTTCTCTATTACAAGCTTTAGATTTATTTTCCTATCACTCTTTTTGAAACCAATGGATTGTCAATGCAAAAAGGTTCTTTTTAACTCAAGTTACAGTGTTTGCAGAAGGTTTTTTGTCTTGGAGGGAGATCACAGTTTCAAAAGCACCAACCAAGGCCTTAACCTTGCTCTTCCGGGTTTCAGCGAGTTTACTTGCCGTTTCTTCAATGACATTATTAAACAAACCCTGAGCATTCTTCCCCTGCACATCTTGATGTCTCAAAACAACTTTTTGTGAACCAGGTTCAGAACCGTTTGTGTCACCATCAACTCCTTCTGTCCTCTTAAAGCTTCTCCTTCGGGCGTCAGCCTTGACATTTTGGTCCTCGCCTAGCAGTTTTCCTCGCTTAAATTTGAGCCTCCTTGGACTGTTATTTACAGAATGAACATCAACCACCTTCCCCCTCCTGAACTTTAACTTCAACGGTTGGCAATTTTTATCTTCAGAACAAACCATCCCATCCTTTGTGGGCCTCCCTTTGTATCCCTCTTCCAATGTGTCTGCTTCTTCTATGTTTTCCACACTGTTTTCTGACAGTGAGTCATATTCTGCTTCACTCATCGTACATTCAGAGTCCTCTTGAGATTCTTCTTCATAGGATGAAGAAGAAGGAGCATTTGGGAGGGATGAAGACTTTGGAGATGAGGATAAAGCAGGTGAAAATTCAATTGCAAAGCCTTCATTTTGATCAGATTCCAAAGTTTTGTTCTCAGTTTCCATCTTGATGACATACAAGGTTTTCTCCATAACCTCATCATTGTTGGGTTGCTTAGGTTCAGCTTTTCTAATCTTGTTCTTATTCATAAGAGGGGGCGCAGCTTGCAATTCCCTGCGCCTTCTTTCATTTAATCCTGCAACACTATTGACAGAAGACTTCAAAGACAATGAGGCTGTTGGGGAAGCCATGGCCTTCTTTACAGCTACTTTGGACATCCCGGTCGTCTTGCCAATTTTGACATCACCTTTTCTTAGGCTACTTATACCTCCTGAGAATTTTGGAGAAGATATTGGCATCACCGTCAAAGATTCCGGCTTCAAAGAAGTAACATTTTTTTTTGACAAGTTTAAATTTTTAGCATTTGATGAACCTTTTTTTGAAGAAACTTCCACTTTTTCAGAAGATGATGACACTTCCCGCTTCCCAATTTTGACATCACCTTTTCTTAGGCTACTTATACCTCCTGAAAATTTAGGAGAAGATATTGGCTTCACTGTCAAAGATTCCAGCTTCAAAGAAGTAGCATGCTTCATAGACAAGTTTAAATTTTTAGCTTTTGATGAATCTTTTTTCGAAGAAACTTCCACTTTTCCAGAAGATGATGACACTTCCCGCTTCATGGTTTTGGGGGTATCATATGAGCGGGTTTTCGCATGTGATGAAGATTTAAACTTGACCCCTGATGTCTTTCTCCTCTCCGTCAGAAGTTTACCTTCTGTTGGATTTTTGCTGACAGGTGATTGTGTGGGCACTTCCTGCTTAATGGTTTCAGGGATATCAGACTCCTGGGATTTGAAGTCAGGTTTGAGCTTGACCACTGGCATCTTCTTCCTCCCTGGCAGATCTACACTCACTAGAAGAAATCCGGTGTCAGTGGGTTTTTTTCCAACTCTCTTCAGTATGGGACTTCTTGCCTTTGCTTCTAATGCATGTTTCCTCCCATATTTACAAAAATCATGACAAGAACCAGTAGATGCCCTGAGGTAATGAGGAAGAATAGCTTCTCCACCATTTGAAGAACTTGCTTTTCCCGTAGAATTTCTTCTCAAATTATTCCCATCTGCCTTAGTTATTTCAGGGGTCAAAGGTAAATTGACACTTTCCTCAGCCATCAGACAGGAAAGAGATATACAGAACAAAACTCAGAAAAGAAAAACCTGAAAGCCATCCAAAAGAAGATTACAGTTGATGCAAAGGAACAGTACGAGTCAAAATCAACTGAACTAAATGAACAAGATATGATTGATGAAAGGAAGAAAAAAAAAAAGTACATGTAGCAGTGCAGTAGAAATAAACATACCAAGATTGTCACTAAAATTTTGTAGTATAGACAGCTTCAAGCAAGAAATATCTCCACAAGATCTTCAACCTGAAAACAAGAAAAAGGGTAACGTTACATATATCATTTGAGTTCAATTGAAACTGAAGCATACTATGACTGATCATATATAGATGAAATAATGTGTTCTAAATTTTGAGGGAGAGTAGACACCAATTGAAATAATAATAAATTATGAGTTTACGGAAGGAAAAAAAAAAATAGCACAAGCCTTCAAAACTAATTCTCTGTTATGGCTTAAAAATTTCCCAGAACACTAGTAATAAGAATAAATGATTTCTTGTGTCTCACTTCTTAAGTAAATATCATATAAAAAACAGCTCTAGCACATAAGATATAAAGAAGATACGAAAGGAAATTTACAAGGTTCTCTTCCATTCAAATATTGTTTTCACTTTTCTGTCCAATCTCTTTGGACTGATGAAGAGCAAAATATTCACTTAGTTCTTGTAATTAACAGAAAAAATAGACAAATGGTATCCCTTAACAACTAAATCGAAATAAGCATTCCTCAACTGTCCATCAGTCCCATAAACAATAGCGAACCAGACGATCTATCATACTTGTGCAATTTCTAAGTCCCCTACAGAACAACATATATATAGTTCCACAAATATCATTTGCTTAATGAAACAAATATCATTCTCCAAATAATAGCATGCAATTGGAAAGTGAATTGAACATCACCAGATTCGATTCTAATTACAAAAATCAGGGGGGGGGAAAAACACAGAAAAAGAAAATATAGAATTAATTTCAGACGAAACAAAAGTAAGCATTCCGGCGTTGCAGTCAGGGAGCAAACAAGTAATGTTAGCAGAAAAGGAACTCCAAAATCTCTAATTGAACAAACACCAAACAATGAGAACTGTGACCAACCAACAATATCACCCAGACAAGACAAATCCATCGCCAAACTCTCGTCCTTCTTCAAACCCATCTCCAGAAATCAGAAACCGAGCACAACCCACATCATAACATTCCTTAAAGTGAATAAAACAGCGTTTCGTAGGAAGCGTTAAAGTTAAGTAACCCCTCAAATACCACACGAAACAACCATTCCACAAAGGACAGATTGCCAACACGCACGCACCCATAACAGCAAAGCAATGGAGCAGAGGCCAGAGTCGGCCAAAGCTTTCTTTACACCAGAGCCCACCATCAAAACCTCAATTTTCAGCAGACCCACGTGTGTAAAGGGGGGAAAGAACCAAACCCACCTAAAATTATGAGAGAAAAAAGGCTTTATAGGCGAAAGGAGGCTCAGCAACAGCCCTGAAAAACCGCATGGGAGATACACGCCTCTTTTAGCCCCTATTTTGAGTTCCTCAGATAAAGGCTGCTTAACCAGAAAGCGCAGAAAAAGCAATCCGAAATTTATGAATGAACGAAGGCTGCGTGCTCGCGTGTATATAAGCCTTTTTTGGAAAAATTTTAAAAAACAAAAAAAAAAAAAAAAATCATGAAAGAAATATGTATATTGTGATTGCTTCGAAGATCGTGCAACCAACTATTTCTGTTTGTGGTAAATTTTTTTCTATTTTCTGGTTGGGTGGGCTGTTCTCTCTGCTCTTCCCGTTTGTTACAGAATCCAAGAAAGACAGAGAGAGAGGGAGAAGGAAATGCGTGGGAAATAGAATCGGGCCCCGCACGAAACTGAAGAACGGGTTAAGAATCTTAAAATATTGCAATATTTAAGAAGTGAATGGCACGTTTCCCGTTTGGAAATGGTACGTAGCGTGGTGGTATATGCAATTTTCCTTTCATTTATGGGCCCTTTCAGGAAATTTCCAGAAATTATTTCCAAAAAAACGTCTCACAAAAATTTAATTTCCACGTCATTATTTCACCCATTGAACGAACACCACAAAATCGATTTTTGTTGGGGGGGGGGGGGAGATAACCATCGATAAGTGATAAAGTGGTCTCCAAAGAGTAACTCAATCGGCTGTGAATTCTGTCTTATGAAGTGGAAGTCACTAGTTTGAATCCCCCCTTCCTCTTCCCTTGTGTGGACATGTAAAAAAAAAAAAAAAGTGATAAAGTGGTATTTGTAAACATTAATTTATTGAGTGATGATAAACATTATGCTAGGTGTGCATTACTGTTTATGCACGCCGACTGATTTAATATTTTAATTAAAAATAAAAATTAATTAGGCGTGCGTGATGTGAATCATCACTCTAATTTATTAGTATGTACGAAATAGATATGTTCCTTAAATATGATTATACATGAGTAAACGGAAGTTTAAAATCATTTTTATGACTTTGTAAAATTTATAACTTTTAGCTATGATTTTTATGATTTTTTAAAGTTGTATACTATGTGATATAAAAGTTTTATGTTCAGGAAATTTTAAAAAAAAAAATTAATTAATTAATTAATTTAATATTGAAGAAAACAAATGGCTTTCACGTAGGTATGAATGATTCAACTGTATGATGCCTAAAAGATATGAAAATATTTATTTTAAAACAAGTCCTAAAAACAATATCATTTAAGATTTTTATTGAAAACTATTTCAAATACGTCGTGCTAACACGTGTTTTAGGGGTCAATGTGATGTTTATCGCGTAGCTACAAAATGATGTGATGTGAGATTAGGCCCGTTTCATACACGAAATACGTACGATTACCGTGTCTGAAAAAGTCAATTTTTGGCATTAAATTAAAATTTTAATATTTTTAGAGCATCTCATTTTCTTGTTATTTATTTTGTAATTAATGGGGTATAGAATGCTAGAAAGCTAATATATTTCAACAATAAACTTATCTTCGTGATGAAGTATGATTCGGTTTATATGTTATCACGTGATAAATATGTTGCATATCGTTATATATAACAAAAATTAAATTTAGATCTTCTTTGTTTCCCTTAAAATTGTTATATTTTGTGGTTACTTTTAGTGGTAGAGCCACTTGAGGCTTTGGGAGTGCAACGGTAACCCCAAGCTTTTTTTTTTTAAAAAAAAAAAAAAAAAAATTATTGTTTTCCTACCCAAGTCCCAAAAAAAATAAAAATAAAAAATTATTCTCTCCTATTTACGCAAGTTACTACTCGACACTCTCAAAAAAATTTTAGCGATACTCCCAATATGAATTGCCTGACCCCGCCACTGCCACGGGTGACTTTGCTTCTCACCTTATAAGAAATTTTGTAAAACTTAAAGATTTTACTTTTACTTGGATAACAAAAGGGTTTTAAGTATCAAGGGAAGAATGAGACAATCTTGGATGGGGCTTTTTTTTTTTTTTTTTTTAAGGTTAAGTGAGATTATTTGTGGACTATATGGATTTGTCTTTATAATGCCCTTTGTTCCTCCTTTGAGAACTCTCGTTTGTGTCTGTGTCATGAATTTTTTGCCTTTTACTTCAGGGATCCTTGTGTCTGCCCCTTGCACCTTTGTTCATACTCCAGCGGACCTTTCTTTGTGCATATTCCATTTGTTAGGAAAATCGACACCTTCAAGAGTTTTTTCAATTAAAATAAAACGTAACATGTTGGAACATCACTCAATTCAAAAGCTGAAACCTATATATAATAAGTTTAGGTCCAACTATATTATAATAATTATTCATCCTTGTAACATATTTTTAATATATGACTCAATTATTTTATGGCCAACACTTATATACTCAACACAAACCATATGATGAGTAGCATAATTGGCTATGATAATTTGGATTTTGTAACCACATGCTGATGGTCCTCCCTCTCATTCATGTGGACCGACTTTTTATGAAATCATTTCCTACCCCATCTATATATATATTAAATGTAAAGCAACAGATCTTGGATAAGGTTTCTTATTAATACTTAAATCTTTTTTTTTTTCTTGGTCGGTTGGAAAATGTGAAATCTTGTAATGGCTTATAAAATTAATAGGAGTTTCAAAAGTAACCCAGAACTGAGATTATGTCAGTTATATTTTGCAGTTTTTTAATGCTTTCTCTCAACTCTCAATCCATATAACGTCAAGGAACAGGGATCGATCTCTTCAATTTCCTTCAACCCAAGGCCAACCGATTGATTTGATGTCTCTTGGGTGACAGACAACTCACACCTCTTTTATATGGAAATTATTGAAAATTTTAATCAAACTGACTCTCTCCTTAATATAGTCTATTAAATTTACTGTATTTTTTAAAACATGTAATTTTTATATCCATTTTTTTATTAGAACATTTTTAATAAAATATACGATTTTTACGTGTTTTTTTTTAAAAAATTATATAAGAACCATATGCTTATTATGAATTTCTTTTAACCCATTTGTTTTTTTTTTTTTTTTAAAAAAAAAAAAGACTTTAGAGTAATTAAATAGAGGTTGCGTTTATTCAAGGTTTAACCCGTCGCATTTCCCACAAAAGATAAAAATAAAAATATGGTTTGTTTGATAACATTTATCTTCTCCAAAATATTTTTTCAAGCAAGAAAAAAAAAAGAAGAAGAAGAAAGAATTACTCTAAAAAATACATTATCAGACCGAGACAATCGCAATAGCTCAATTTTTATTTTTATTTTTATTTGAAAAAAATACATTTTACTCTTTGAACTATTTACCTATTTGTACTTTGACCTCCAATATTTAAAAAGTGACACTTAACCACCCAAATTTTTAAATTGTTGCAATTCAACAATTCTGACCTTTTTTTTTTTTTTTTTCTCAAAATGCCTTCATCCTAAGTTTTTTTTTTTTTAAAAAAAAAAAAATTAATTAAAAATTAAGGGGTGGCCGGCCACCACAGTTGGGCCTAGGGGTGGCTTCGGCCACCCCAGACCAGACACCCCTTAATTTTTTATTTTTTTATTTTTAACTTGCGATAGGGGCATTTTGAAAAAAATAAAAAATGTCAGAATTATCGAATTGCAACAATTTAAAAGTTTTGGAGGATCAATTGTCACTTTTTAAATATTTGAGGTCAAAATGTAAATAGGTGGATAATTAAGAGGGTAAAATGTAGTTTTCCATTTTTATTTTTTAAAAGTAGCAATAGGACTTACCGACATGTTAGTTGGCATCATCTTGAAAACTTGAACATTTTTTACTTTGTAGTTGCCGACATTGTAAACCATAATGTTATGATTTTTTTTTTTTTTTTGTTGGCTTCCCATAATGTTATGATTAAGTGCCTTCATTATTACTCATACTGAGATTTCAAGAAGCAATTTGTCTCCACCTCAGAAAAAAAAAAAAAATGGATGACCACCAATTCCACACACGACTTTAAATCGGGTAGGTAATGTTCTTGCAATGATATCATTTCAATTTTTTTTTTTTTTTTTTAAAATGTATCTTACTCAAATTTTTCTTTCAATTATAGGTTGAATTATTAAATGAGTTGGTCTTGCTACAATTGAAACCACCACCAACATGTTTTCAGACAATAATAAGGTAGGTGAAGACGGATTCCGTTTCGTAGGAATTTAGATTCTCAGTAATTTGCTATTCAGAGTGCTAACAATTAAGACAACAAATATGAAAAAGCTCTTATAAAACTCACCTGCCTAAATTTGACCCACGCTTGAAATGGTTCTAATTCTTAAATGAGTTGGTCTTGCTAAATTGAAATGGTCACCAACATGTTTTTAAATGATAATAAGTAGGTGAAAGCTAATTCAGTTTTGTAGAGACTTTACCAATTTGCTATTCAGATTGTTAACAATTCAGACAGTAAATACGAAAAAAAACTCTTATAAAACTCAATTACCCGAACAAATTTTGATTTAAGAAATCCAATCCACACTTCAAATGATTCTAATTGACTTGATGCTAGATAATCATTGTCATCATCAATGGGGAAGTTGGCAACACACAAATGAGATTAAGCAAAAGAAAGTCCTTTCTAGTGCCTGTTCCACTTTAAAGGGTGCAAACCTATGTGGGTAAGGAACTTTCACTTTCAATTGTCCCATATCTTTCCCTTTTCTTTTCTTGGCAGGTTTGCCCTAATATTTATCTATCCACCACCCAAGAAAATATTTGGCCTAATGTTTTCAACGTTGAGAGCATCTCACAAACTTGGAGGATGATGACAAAGGACAATGTGGGGTTTCCAAGGAGAGGCTCTAAGCTTCCCTTGTGGGGGAAAAGTCTTCTTCTTTAGGATTGAGGAAGAAAAAGAAGGTGGGTGCACCAGGACATGAAGGCATTGCCCTAAAGTTTTGACAAAGCTATGGCCAATTGGTAGCAAGATGGGCAGAAAAAGGAGGAAAGAGACAATACAGTAATAAGAAAAATCTTCTTGGATTCTCGCTCTCTCTCACATCTAGCATGTTCTTAGAAAGCCACTTTCATGCAGGGTGCAGGCCACATTAAAAAATAAATAAATAAATAAATAAAAATAAAAATAAAAAATCCCGTTTTAATGATTTAGTAAAACATGTTAAATTGGTTTAGACAAATAAATCTTCAAGGTTTTAAAATGATCAAATAACTTAATGTGGTATGCCTACGAAACAAATAAATTATACAAATTCGATCTTTTTTTCCTTTTTTTTTTTAAGGGGGAGCATGATCATTATGAAATTACAATCAACCTGAGAGGGTGGCCGAACCACCTTAAGGCCTTAGGGGCGGTTCAAGATTTGACCAATGGGAGTGGTTCGCTATGGGTCCCGCCCCCTTTTAGAATGACCTTGTTGAAAAAATTGTCAGAATACTTATTTTACTTGTTATTTTGTAACCCTAAAGATTTATTTGTTAGAAAATGGAATTATAGGGATAAATTTAGCAAATTCCCATTGATTTATGTTATTGGCCCATCAGGGAAATTAAAAAACGAATCAAAACGTCACAATGTATTTGGTGGCATAATTTTGTTGAGGAGGATGACCCTCCAACCAAAAGTAGGTTTATTCTGATCAAGAAAATCAATGCTCTCATCCTATTCAAAGCTAAATGGTCCTAAATTGCGTTCAACAGAGTAGTAGGTTTATTACGATCTTCCCATTTGAATGTTTACTATTCCAAACCTAATTAGGAGCACAAATGCTTAGGGCCCTGTTTGGTTTATTATTATAACACACCTGATAGTCAAACATCTATAACAAATATCCAAGATTCAAGAATTGCTTCTTTATAGTTGGAAGATCTGCTACAGAGATACCATTAAAAAACAAAGCTGTTGAAATTATTATCTATTATGATTCCAGTTTGTGTTCATCAACATATTAAATTGTTCTGCAGACATCACTCAAGAAAAAGTTAGAAAAATGAAAAGGAGAAGCTTCTCATGTTAGGCAATGAGAGTAAATTGCGTACCAAAGTTGGTTGAAGTTCAATAAAACTGAACCTAAAGCATTAAGAGCCCAAGACCGACTTAAAATACCCTAGGCTCTTCTTATGTGGGTCTTGTATGGAATAATGCAGGCCATATCCATAAGCCTTGTGTGCTTAATAATGGCCAGGCATACAAGAAAACAGGGCCCCCTACCAGAAATACCCAATGTAGGGCTCCTAGGAGGCTAGGAGTAGGAACAGCTCTTATTCTTTCTTAGCTGCTAAGTTAAAGCTATGGGACACCAAGAGGACCATATTTGTAAAGAAGAATTTCCCTACACAAGCAAAACACTCTTTAACACAAGCATTTTCTTTTTCAATTTTATACTTTTAACTTTGTAGTTATGTCCAACACTGGGAATTTGAACTACCTTTCTCATATCAAATTTGAGGAAACAGACATTTGGTAAAATAGCATGTTATAACCTAAATGTACAAATGTTTGTAAATCTAAGAGGAGCAATCTTCACAAACAAAATTGCATGTCGTGCTGAGTCATCGTTTCCGGCCTGAGACAGTCTTCTTCACCGCTCCCACCGAGACTAAAAACTGATCAAGAGATGATAAGGTCTTCATGTCATCTGGAGGGAAGTAACTGGCAGCCTTTCCCATAAGTGATGTGAGGAGAAGGGAGAGTGATGGCCAAGTGCCGTATCGCTCACCCAACTGGTCATCAAGAAATGCGAATGCCGCTAAGAAGTCAGATCTGCTTGCATTTACTGGAGCAGAAAAATGAGCAGGAATTATCCTCTTGAACCTCCAGTCCTGTGCAATACTGTCAATCCAATCCCTGACCTGCGTTTTTAAGAATCACATATGATTACCATACTTGTTTCTTTTGTTTCAATGAAAAAGATGGTTTAAATCATAATCTAAACCACAGTTCTCTGCTTATATTTGGTATCTATGACTGGTAACCATACTAACCGCTCTTTGTCCAAGAGAGGGACCAAACCTATACGAAAGAGCACCCAGGCAGAGGGTGCCTGGGGACCAAAAAATTTGACTAGTTTATCTACCTTTTCAGGAACTTTGCTGAAGACCAATGTCTTTACAATGGGTGAAACAATCAGCTTTTGAGACATTTGAGCAAAGCTAGCATTAGGCTCCAGCAGATTTGATGGACCAAGAAACAAGATTTGCAGAACCATTCTTTCCCACCCTGCACCAAAAATCAATTCTATCTTAATCCTTTGCGATAGGTACATACACTTAAGTTGCTTTGGAATTTCGTCTCTCAATTTCACTTGCTAACCCTTTTGACGGTTCTTCTTGTTGTCAACAACTGGTTCCTCAGGAACTTCCTTTCCTTTACTAAGAATTTTGACAGCCAAACCATTCTTTGCGGATGCTAACAAGGATTCTTTGCTTATGCACTCCGGTGGCTGCCTTGGTACAAAAATTACGGCATCTGTTACAAGTAGTGTTCTTGAACGCTTATGATAAAATGCTACCTCCACATATGGCCCAATTCCTGAAATACTTCACAAGCAAATCAGTTTAGCAGTACTCTGGATTCATGAAGACAAATCTAAGGTAGTTGATGCATTGTTTACATTACCAACTTCTGGTGAGCTTAGAATTTTATGTTCAATCTCAGCAGCCCATGGGGTTGACAAGTCCTCATCTTTCAAGATTTTAGCGCGAAAAATCCCAAAAAACTCAAGTGGCAAATTCAAGGGCCAACTCCATTGCCTTGGGGCCACCCATAGCTGAGCTCGAGGGAACTTTCTAGAAAATGGTCCAACAAATATTTTATGCTCGTAAGCAAAAGTAGGCAGAACAATGTATTCTACTGGAGCTCCTAACTCCTTCACAAGCTGGCAAGAGATGAAGAGATCATTGAAGACACTGTCAGTCCATAGAAGTGTAAGAATATGCAGAATTTTCAGAAGTCAAGGAAAAAAATAACTCAGATTGAAAGAAAATTAAAAAGAAAGGACGAAAATAACATACTGAGCAAAGCAAAATTGTTGAACTTTATTCAACAAAAAATGCTGTAATCAAACCAAACAATAAATCCAAAAGGGAGAGGCCGAGAGGGGGAGGGGGAGGTGATTTTTCGAAACCCATATATGTAAACAATAAGTATGTGTCAAAGAAATTAAAACTTATTCAAGAGATTTGAATTACAAGTAGCCAAAATTTACATGCTAAGGTAATAATATAAACATGCATGTGCTTTTCAGATGCCACCAATACTGTCTTAATAGTATTCATATTACATATTGACAAAATTGAAGAACAAGATAATAACCTGAATACACTCCTCGGTTGGAGCAATCGGGGCATGGACCCATAATCCTCCTGATTTGAGTTTAATGACTGTCATTCGAATGTTTGTTGAGACACTGCTAAAGCCTAATGCTTGCTCTTGTTCAAATAGCCATATGCAGCCCTTCACAGCCTAAGAAGGATATTGATAGATGTGAGAGGTTAATTAGTGTATGAACAAGCAAAACTTCTAACTACTTTTTACATCATCATAGAACTACTTATATTCAGTTCAGGATTTATCGTGCACTTCGAAATTAGACTGTTCTCTACACTTGGTGAAATATCAACCTAGCATTTGAAAATGCAAGCATACAAGGGAAAGAAAACAAAACTTGAGCTCCGTAAAGAACAAGAAGGCAAACATAGCATTATTACTATGGGATTGCATATTAAGGCCATTGTTATAGAGTTATATAAGTAGTTTCTGCATGTTGAAGATTACAAATCCTCCATAACAAAGCTTGCCTCTGCGTTTTAACAGAAAATTAGCACAATATGTGGCGATTGAGCAAGTGGTACATAGACAAGTAGTAACCATGAAAGAGAATAGGAATCACTTTCGCTAACTCAGCAGGCACATGAAGAATAAGTAAAATACAGACCTTAAGAAAAGAAGAAGAAAAATAGCTTCCCTTCGTAAGAGTAGAACCAGAAGCCAATAGAGCAGCATCAATCACAGTAACATGTACAGAGCCAATAAAGTAATAGGGCAAAGCCAGCTTGGTAACAATGATCATTTTTCTCTTCAATAAGAAATCCTATAACAAGCTGTTACTAACAAAATCCTAGGAAATCCTCTGTTGGAAACAAACCACAGGTAACTCCGGGAAAAGGAAGAAAAAAAAAATTAATAAAGCTACCCAAGTGAACATAACATTAAAATTAAATAGTCATGTTGAAGGTAAAGAAGCTGACCTCAGTTCTGATAGTGCGCCTGTTGAGAAAAGGACCAAGAGGGAAAGGAAAGCCAGTGAAGTTGAAATAAAACCTGCCACCACCATTGGTTGTGGGTGTGGTGGTAGGGCTTGCTGAAGCAACCACTAAACTGATGGCATCTCTTCTCCTGTTTCTGGGTTTCAGCTGTAAGCAAAGACCCTTTAAGGACCCACCGAGAAAACTGGAATTTGGGTTTCTCAGACAGGGGTTCTGCAAGATGGTAGATTGCTGAAAGCAAACAGCAACTGCTGCCACCATTTCTTGAAACCTTGTATGTTCTTCGCTTCTTTACCATAAACTAACTAGCTCTAGCAGTTAGAGTTTGCGTATAGCAGGATCCAAGGTTGCAATTCCTGGTCATGTTTGTGACACGTGGAGGAACCTGGACCCACGTTAGAGTGTCTTACATGGATTTTGAGAGGATTTTAGATTTATTGTGGATGATAGAAAGAAATAGTGGAAAACAACAGAACTTTCTAGAACCCCGATTTTCTGCTCAAACGGTAGGACCATCAATCACAAATGGAGGGGGATAATTGGATCATTTGTTGGTGTTTTTTTTTTTTTTTATTAAGTGACCGGGATAATAAGCGCTACTCAAATTGCTAGCATTTACGTCAGACTTTTTTTTTATTTTGTTGAGCCATAATGTTAAAATCACTTTTCATCCTGCTCAGTACACTAACCGAAGATTTGCCGAGGAGTTGGTGCTCAACAACTTAAGCTTAACAATGTATAATTTTATTAATAAAAAAATTATTTTATCCTCTCTCATCTAATTAAAAATCATTTAAACTTTTTTCTTTTTTCGTAGAATTACATAAAGACTATATATATATAATAAATTTTAAATAAAATATCAAAAGTTGATCGCTAAAATACTAAGTTTGATATAAATACTTTAAAAAAGTTGATAGTTAAAATAAAAAAATAAAATAAAAAGTAATATTTTAGCTAAATTTAGCTAAACGTTTGTTGAGCCGGATATGAAAGCTCTAAAAAATTATTACACACGAACCAGCATTTTTTTACAAATATTGTATCATTTAGCACACATAAATCTTCTATGCTCCAGAAGTTAAACATGTAAATTAGTGGGAGATTAGGTAAAGGATGATGTAAAAGATGTTAAACATGTAGCTCTGGCCTCTGTGTAGGTGTAGCCACGTTATTGCATTGCCGTTAATGCGGATATTTATAAAGTGCTAAGATTCTCCGTCTTGGTTCTAAAAATTCCCCACATACGCAAATATCTAAAACAAGAAAAACGACATCCTGGATTGTAGCCCAAACAAGGAATAAAGCTGAATATCGGATTTAACAAATGGATCCATAAAAGACATGTTCTGTTCAAGGTAGATGCCTGCTGAAATGCCGCATCTTGCAATGAAAAATCATTGATAGACAGATTATTCAATCCTGCTCAGACAAACTAAGAAACACAACTGCCGAACATAAAAACAGCTTCACAACTTTGAATTCCATGATTAGTTTTTACAACACCCATGACCTCCTACTCCTAAGAAAGCATGCACACCGAGAAACCTTCCAAGACCACAAGACAGATTTCCAGAGCAAAAAATCAGATAGACTAAGTTTCACTGCAAATCCAGAAAGGGCAAGTCCAGTAAGCCATCATCCACTCCCGCAAGGCCAATCAGGAACTGCAAATAATGCCAAGAACCCTGCTAGTGACTACAAACAACCAACTGTCAAAAGACTAGATACCATATTACATTGCTTTGATCCCAAATCTACCTTTAAACAAACAACTAGTAATTAATCACATAACTATAATGTAGAATTTTTCCATAAAAACAAGCACTCAGAGCTTTCATATATAGCCCCGTCTAATTACATATTACAGCTGTACTCTTACAGGAGCTCTGAATATCCACAACACAACCATGTCTTCGCAAACAAGAAATTCGAATTTGGATGCAACCAACACAGCCATCACACCAACCATATTCTATTAGAGCTGAAATGATTCTGAAAATGAAAGACTTGGATGAAGCTGGGGGGCTTTGAGTGGAATGAACTTGGAGTGGCCTTAGAGAGTGAAAAGTCGTCGAATTATAAAGTTGACCATATTTTGATAGACAAGTGGCATTTGATAGGAGGAAACTTCAACTCACAGCACTTGCAAACTAAGAAACAAATAGTATGTATCTCAAGTGATGATTTCTCTCACAAGCCAATCCAGACTAGGATATGCAAAGTACAGTACGAGAAATGATGGAAGAGCAAACAGAACAGTAACAAGAATGTACAGTGCCAAGATGGCTGCACTGGCAGGTATTGCATACAAGACAATCAGAAGAAATAGAACAACCAATGGGAACTTGGCTGTCAAGTGAACGAAGAAAACCAGAGACTTCCGAAGTGAAGAGTGTATCAGTTCCATATTGAGGTGATTATGGTGATGGCCATGGTTATGGTTCGATCCCGATGGCTCAGGGTGCCGAATATGTTGTCCTCTCCTGAGGTTACCATGGCTTACTTGGCTTCCCATTGGTAAATTTCCATTTGTTGGCCAGACTGATTGATGATCCCTAGAGAAGGAAGAATTGGACTTTGCTCTTTCACCATTCATGCTCTCGACCATCCAGAGAAGAAAGTAGTTCTTTCGAGGAAATTTGAGATTTCCCCTGTAAATCAGACGGAAGGATAAGAGATTGCACCATGGGCAAGATATAAAGAGCGGAAGCTGAACTGGTAGAGTAGGAAATTTCACAACAGCCCACTGCAGTCCCAGGATGCAATTTTTACAAAGGGTATGGCCACACCATAAAACATAGGGTACATTTTCAACAATGTTAAAGGATTCCCAGCATATTGGGCACTCTAGACCTTCCTCTCTGCTAACAGTAGAAGAAGCCTCATCATCAGAGCATTCAGAAGCAGCATGGGTTGGGTTTAGCGAGTCATTTTTCTGTCCAACACTTCCAGCTATGCAATTGGATGCAAAATTCCACATTCTAATATCAGAGGGAGAATGACCAAAAAACCAACATCATTGGATAAGGTTCTCACAGAAACCCTGAATTAAGGTTTCCCATTACCACAATGAATGCTGAGAGCCTTTGCCCCTGAAAGAAAAACACACAGTAAATTCATCACGCAAATCACCTTTTCTACAGCTTATTGGTTAGACATTTATCTGGTGCTTCATTTTGTATCATATACAACTAAGACATTTATTGAAATTGATAGAAATATATATATATATATATATATATATATATATATATAACGACACAACTCAACCAAGCCTTCATCCTAA
Source organism: Corylus avellana (assembly GCF_901000735.1). Classification (NCBI taxonomy): domain Eukaryota; kingdom Viridiplantae; phylum Streptophyta; class Magnoliopsida; order Fagales; family Betulaceae; genus Corylus; species Corylus avellana. The sequence continues at coordinate 32,198,393 of NC_081545.1, forward strand.
CTAAATGGCGTATGCTTCTAATATATATTGATTGTACTTTTTCTCAAAATTGAGATAATTGTTTTTATTAGGCAGTGTTTGTTTCGGCTTAAAATGTACTAGCAAGGATGTAAATATGCCTGACAAAGATGTATTCAGTTAGAGACCTATTTTATCAATGAAAAATCGGTAAATTTCCAATCAAACGAGCTCATCCTAGTTAAACTCACAACTAGGCAACAAAAATAGTTGCTTTATCTCAAAATTCACAAACCCAAGCAACATCCAACAAAACATTTATTGCATCTCAAATTCTCCTCTATTAAATCGACTTTGGACCAGTTATCATTAACCTAATACTTTAGCACTCCTACACAATACACGTGATTGAAAGAATTCCCTCCAAATATTAAAAAAAGAAAAAAAAATGCCCTCGATTTTACATCAAAAACCAATTTCCCAATTCAAATAGAACCACAACTAATTCTCTAACTGACACAAATTAACCAAAGAGTCAAGCTTTGAAACAGTCCCTCCTCACAAACAGTGAAAAAGCACTTCCGGGTCCGCTTTGACGAATACCCATTTCAACATCAAACCCAATCCCAAATGGGTCTCTCTAAACTAGCATTTCCTTTCAAAATCCATACAGAAACGGAAGAAAGAATCACAGAAAATCGAAGCTATAAACCTAGCCCTAAAAGTGCAGGTCGAAAATCGACCGTAAAACGAAAGTCGCAACCAATCGGTACAATTTGGAGCACAATTAGAAATAGTAATCAACCCAAAGAGCTTATAGAATGAAGTGATTAAGAGAATCAAGAGACGATCTTACCGACTTGGTTGTAAGAATGGGGTTTCAGAATCAATCCCTCAGTCTCTCACTCTCTCTCTCTCTCTCTCTAAACTCTGAGCTCTAACACGGGGGCTGTTGCCGAGAGCTCGAAGCTCCGAGAAAAATCCCTTTGCCTTTTGTGAGTCGGATTTGGGGCTTGATTTTGGATTTCTTTATTGCCGTAACAAAGTTGATAGTTGGCGAGCTCAGGGTTTATTATGTCACTTGATAACGACGTCGTTGTCCGTTGAAACCAGCCAAACGGCGCCGTGTTTTCTTTCGCCCCACCGTCTCGGGCTCCTTAAAATATGGAGTAATTATTTAATACAATATGATTACAGAAAATGGAAAAAAATAAAAATAAAAATCGAGGTTTCGCCACCTGTTATAATTAATAAGTTTTGTATTTTCAATTGTTAAAAATATGTCGTCTTGTTGAAATCAGAGATACGTATCTTGATTCTTAAATAAATTTCTTTCTTTTTGTTCTAGTTTTTGTCCTCCAAGACCAAATATAAAAGGATTTGAGGTGTCTCAAGCATTTTTTTCAAAATTCTTGTCAAATGATGTGAGAAGCACTATTTTGTGTGGAAATATGACAAAGGAGAGAGAATTAAAATTTTTTAAGAAAAAAAATACTTGCCACATTATTTGGAAAGCATTTTGAAAAAAAATCTCTTAGAATGTTTAGCATTATCGCCATATGATATGTGTCTTCCCTTTTCGCACCTAGGAACAAAAGGAGAAAGAGGCTAGGGACCTTGTTTTGGGGGCTTCTTCCTCCCCATGAGTGGATTCTCCGGACACCATTCACTCACATCTCTCTCTCCCATAAATTCATCGCTCTCACTTACGCGTCTCTCTCTCCCTTGTATATTTCACTCAACACACACCCATTCTTGAATGTTAGAGGCAAATCACTATTATATTTGTTATCCACATATAAGATGATAACTTAAGCATAGGAAAGTCTTTGACTTTGCCCTTGTTTTGCAGAAACACCATTGCTATACAGGAAGTCCTTTCATAGTTCAACTATGAAAAAAAATTGTTTCCTAGCAAATCCTTTGACCAAAAAACGCATCAACATATATGATACACATATGCCATGATAGTCCTATGAAAAATTTACGAGAATCGACAGCTCTATTTGTCAAATGATCCAAAATACAAAATACATTATAAAACATTGAGGGACCATGTCTCATCTCCCTTACAAACTATACTCCTTGATATAATTAAAGCTCATACAAAATAACCCTTTTGTTGATGAGTTTTAATCAATTACTTGGAGAGTAAGATCATATGTAATACATATGGGAACCATACCAATATCACTACCTAAAAATAAAAAAATAAAAACCCAAAAAATGAACATAAATGACTCCAAATTACGGCGTTGTGAATGAAATGAATCCAATTAGGCAATGGATTGTGGATTACTCTTTCCTAAAAATGGTGAAGTGTTAGGCCCAATCAATATATAATTTGCAGTTCTAAGTGGGGTCCTAGAAATGGAATATGGGCTTTTATAAGAAGCCCACAAATGCCTAATGATTCATAATTCACAATTCCCATTGATTAGTTGTTACTGTTAAGAAAAAAAAAAGTCATAAGATGGAAATATAAAGTGACAAAATAGGGTTTGGGTAAGTGACAAACTGGAGGAAGACCTTCTCACTAACATCACATGCCCAATTGACAAGAGCTTTCACCAGTACCTAAATAATTGTACTTGTTGAGCTCCTTTTGTCTTCAACTTCAGAGCTTTCATGGTAGGGCAAGCAAGTTCATGGGCAAGGATGGTGTACAGAATCTGGCGTGACACTTAGTGGAGAAGGAATATTATAGAGGCAAAGGGACACTGGAGTCAATCAATCAATAATTGATGGTAGCAGCAGAGGCTTCTCTCACTTTCACTCAAAAAAGCTGTTTATTTATGTGTGTGCCTTTAAGTCTAACCCTAACCCACCAAGCTCCATGCCCAGTCCTTAGCAAAGTCATGACGTTAGAATTAGGGATGGCAATTGATATTCACATATTGAGTTTAGATCGACTCAAATCATAACTACAAAGATTATATATATTAATCGTAGCTAGACCGTCAACTCTAACCCAATAGTTTTGTATTGGGTTCATGTGAGTTTTACGGTTATGTTAAAAATTGTTAGCCCTAGTGAAAATAGGAGAACCGTTAAAAAAAAAAAAAGAAATCCACCTTTATTTGGCAGTATGCATGCAGCTTGAACCAAGTTTTTGCAGATGGGGCACGAAAGAGCCTTCGTGGGTGCATAAACATTAGACAAAAACGATCGAGTGGGTCAGTTTGCTTTGTTATTTTCTTGCAATTGGCATGCTGTGTTAGCTGGGTGAGATTTGACAACACCTATCAATTCAACCCAATTCCCACAATTCCACTCAGTATAAACCCTGAATCTTTTTCCAGAAACAATAAGGAAACCAAAACAACTGAATGAATTTTGCTGTACATATATAATTTCTTAGCCAGTTAGTTGATCATGTAAAGTCTCTTGTGTTCTTATCCTAAAAAGCAACACATTTACATAATAGGAAACAAATCTAGTGCTCTATTTATACCAGAAACTCCAAATCAATTTCCAGTAGTGAACCCGATAATTTCGTATCGAAATATACGTGTAAATATTATATTGGTCAACCGTAATCCGATTCATTAAATTAAACGGGTTAGACCCCTCAACTTAAACCCAATAATTTCGTATTGGGTTCATGTTGGTTTTAGGGTCCGTTTAGGAACGCGCTTTTTAAAAAAATAATCTGCGTTTTTAAACCAAATTGCAATTTTGGAGTGTTTGGGATTGCGATTTTAAAATCATGAAAAAATCCGCGATTTCTATAAGCTGACTAGGAGGTGCTTATTTGAAAAAATGTGAATTTAAACCAAAATCAAGATTTCGCTTAAAACAATATTTGGCGCAATATCTACCTATTTAGCCATGAAACCGCAATTATATGCCAATGTTATCCAAACACTCAATTGATAAAAAAAAGGTACTTCTTAACATATTTTACCAAACGCCTATACGATTTTAAGAAGTAGCGATTTCAAAAATACAATTTTTAAAAATGCACTCCCAAACGGGCTCTTACTGTCGCGTCAAAAATTATTAGCCATACCGAATATATGTCAAATTGAAACAGTCAGAATAAGTGATGCAACTTTTAGAAACACAATTATATCAAATTTTCAATAATTTAAATATTTTTTGTTATAAAAAGTGGTTTATGCAACACACCCATTGGTCTTTTTATAATAGCAGCCCAGAGCACCTAAATATGAAATCTAAAACCTGAAAAATAATTAAATAATCTAAGAAGGAAGACATAACAAAATATTAAATCTCAATGACAATAAAATAAACTAAAGATGAAAAATTCAAATAATCGACAAAATCCTAAAATAGAAAATTAATAAAATTGATTTTTGTCAACCAAGTATGGATGACAATCGGCTGGAATTATAAATCTATGTCAAAATCATTTCATTATTCATAGCATGTTGCAGTCGCTCTAGATGTGTCTCGGTCGCAGCCCGTTTGACTAGGCTCAACCGAACTCCACAGCAATTGCACGGTTTGCACCCCCATTCGAATAGGACTGTGAGTCTGTGACCGGGCTTCTCGGAGTTTTGTCACCCTAGGCCTAGGGGGTTGCCGTCCTACATAAATAATTAAGTAATTTTGCTGCCATTATTAGGCTAAAACTTACATATATCATTAAAGCATGTGAATTATAAATTTGGAGAAAACTGCATCTTATTAGGATTTTTTTTTTTTAGGGTTACCTAACATTACATTTCCTTTCATTCTTCTTTTCACAACCTGAAATACTCCAAAGCATATCTAGCACTTTTTACTTGAAGGGGTACCCTTGTTGTGGTATATATTTTCAAGACTACAAATTAAGAGCATGTTTGAGACTGTATTTGAGAAATAGAGTTTTCTGTCAAATTTTTTTTTTTTTTTTACTTAAAAGCTGCAAAAGCTTCATTTTTAAGCTTTTGTCAAAAATGCGTTTTGACGAATTTTGGAGTAAAAAAAGTCAAAGAAGTACTTTTAAAATTTTTTTACCAAATATGCTAACTTTTGTTTGGTACAACTTTTTATGTATTAAAAGTACTTCTTAAGCTCTCAAATGCAAGTCTCATTCCAAGGTCTCATTTGGCATATACATGATGTTGTTAGTGAAAGGTCCTGGACAGCTTTAGCTTCTCCTGAATATCTTGGGGCATATAACTATTCTATCTGGAAATTTCATCTTTTTTCTTCTTCTTTTTTAACCAAATTAAGTTTAATTAGAATACAAATGCATATCGTACATGATTACAAGAAAAACTGTCCTCTAAATCGCTATCAAGATGATTTAAACAGGATTTGAATTTGTTGCCAAATGACAAATATGAAATCAACAAGTCATTAGGACAAGAATCTTATCGAAATTTGGTGGGCTTCTTTTTAATGTAGACAAGAAACATTCGTTTTCATTCTCCTACTCGTCTCTTGTCCATTTCCGTATAAAAAATATGCAAATTCATTATTGAATATGTGGAACTCAAGCAGCCGAGCATTAACAAATAAACCCGTCTTGTCACTGATCAAATTCTCAAATCTTTTCCTAACCTAAATTTTTCTTGATTGCTACGTGATGGCCATTGTTGCTTCAACTTCAGTCGGAGGAGAAGGTGGTACGGCACATGAAAAGTACGGAAAATTGAAAACGACAACACCGTTATCTAAAGGCCCACGTTATTAAAGACATTAGTGTCGTTTTGCATAATGTGAGGAAGTTAGCTAGATGAGTATACACATGCATTATACGCTATGCGGCGTTGTTTTTGTCCACTTATTGCATTTACCCCCAAAATTCCAAAGTTTAGCGGGACCCAACGGATAGACAGGGATCCTAATTAATGTGCCTTTTTTTTATTATTATTATTCTTTTAATAATGTAGAAGCTAGAAGGATCAAGATATGACATCCATTTTGGTAGGAGAAAGTTGGTTTACCCAACTTTGGCAACTTTTGCAACTACTAGAACATGTCGTACGAGGGAGTGCCAAAAAAAAAAAGAAAAAAAAAAACTATATTTATTTTCTTTAATTATCACTTAATTTGCAATGTCCTTTCAAATTTTAAAAAGTGAATTCGAACTAGTGACTTTTATGAGGCGTGACCCTTAACGAATTTTTTTTTATTTTTTGGACATGTCCGCATAAGAGGGAGAGGGAGATTCGAATTAGTGACTTTCGTTTCAGTAGGCGTAGTCCCAGCCGATTCAGCTACTTCTTAAGGACAACAAATTATGTGCATTATAATTGACTTCAAATGTTTATTATACTCTTATTACATCAAATAAATGATTAAAAAAACACTATAGGAGAAGACCCACGACCCACGTTTTTATTATTTTAATCTAATGGCATGATTATATTTTTCACACATTTAGGGGTACAATTGATGTTTTGCATCGATCACACGATGCATTTTTTTTTGTCCAAGTTACCAAAAGAGGCATAAAGAGAGGGCAAAGTGAAAGTATTTGATAGTTTGAGAGGATCCATTCTAAATTGATTGATAGTTGGAGGAGGAAAGTTTAGTTTCTCCAAAAAAAAAAAAAATACTAAGACATTAATTAATCTTGTAAGGAATGGTTTTAAATAATTAATTAATACCCAAATGATGTTCTTCATTTATTATATATTTGTTTTGATTCCAAAAATTAAAAATTATAATTTTTCTAAATTTTCTGATCATTGTATTGTATATAAAAGGTAAAAACTATTTTCTGAAGGGGCAAAACCACACACATGTTTATGTTTTAAACTTATTTTCCATGTGAAGCTTCTTGTAAACAAGTCATATTTTTCAATAAGTTCTTAAAAATACAACATTAAGAAACCAGCCAAAATGTAAAACCATTTTCATGCTTTCAAGGACTAGAAAACAGTTTCTGAAAACACTAATTAATAAATAAAATCACGTGGGTTTAAGTGCATGCATGTATGCATACAACATTTCGTAAGCCAGCCGGCTGCTCAAACAATTTCATATATAGCTAGTCCCTCTGGCATGATTAGGACGCATGCATGCTACAAATTAATATGCAAGTTGGGCAAGGTGGGAAAAATATACAACAATCTCACGTGAATTCAACACCTTGCACATGTTACAACGCTGGTCCAAGCTTATAAGGATTTTTCTACCATCTAACCTCTCGAATTACACGCAATTTGGATAGTCTTTTGTTTGCAACCTCTCTTTGTAAGAGTACTGTACAATTAAGACAGCTAATTGTTGGGTGGACGGAGCAGAGACAACTTGTTTCTCTCGTGAATTGTTGGACTGAAACTTGTTGGTTGAACCTAGGCTTTGATATAAGTGTTGGGTGGTCTTGGACCTCTCTCAATTCCAAAAGCTAGTTCAAGAGATGAAATTTTTTTTCACACTTGACTACCCGTCTTTTCCACAACTGATATGAAATAACTTCAACACTAATTATAAGAAATCCCAAGTGGGTGCTTATATTGCTTGGTGAGCTGCTTTGAGACCCACAAAAGCTCATCCAAACAAGGTGGCCCTCTATGGTACATAAGACACATGCAGCTAGGATAGATAGGACATATGAAAGTAGTGGATGGCATTTCTATCCCCCCATATGATTGAACTTTTTTCCTTCCTTTTAATGTTTGAATTCTCTCCTATCATTTGAATAAAGCTGTCATTTGAAACCTTATTAACTTTCAGCTTTTGATATAGCTTTTGATATATCAAAAGCTGAAAGTTCATAAGGTTTCGATGTTTCAACCCCTTCAGATTTTTCGTAAACTCCTAACATAATGGACAAGATCAAAATAGTTTCGTTTATAATTTTACTTTTAAAAGACAATAAGAAACAAAAAAAGTGGAAAAATATATATATATATATATATACCCACGGCAATTGCTGCACTTTTTTAGAGATTTTTTTTTAAAAAAAAAAAACTTTAATTATATATATATATATATAAGAGATATTATAGGAATTAAAAAGGACCGAAACATTAAACACCTATATTATAGCTTTTGATGGTATAAAAGTGAATTATTTTATTATTTTTTAATTGAGGGCAAGCCAAAGCGAAAGCCAAAATCCTTGGAGAAAGTGGTTGGCACAAGGCAACTTCACATAGTATCGATCGTACGCATAAAACGTGCTACTCCCATGAATGTCTTTGGATAAGATGAGATTTCACGTGAGTACGAAAAGGTAATTAGAACAGAAAAAAATTCGATTTTTCACTGTCTGTCCCACTTAGATTCAATAAGGGAATTGTTGATCCTTTTGAGAACCAATTATTGCTCACTTTGTTCATATCCCTAATTTAACCCAACCTTCCTACCATAAGCCGTGCATCACGTTTTTCTCTATTAATATATATATACCAATTATTGCCTCTAATAGTAAGTAATATATACCCTCCTAATTATATTTACATCAAAATTTTAAAAGGGTGATATCTCTCTTTTATAATCTAAAGACGGTAGAGAGAAAGAAAGACTCATAAAATTAAGAGGATACATAGAAATTAAAAAAAAAAAAAAAAATCTGAAGTAATAACATTCCATGTGGTATTTTTTTCTTATTTGGTATTTTTTTTTTTTAAAAAAAAAAGGTCTTTTTCTTCAGAATAATGATTATTTTTTTAAAACCAAACATTATGTGTCTCTTTCACTTATACATTAATAACAATTATTTAGTAATTCTTATCTCTTGAGTTCTTATCACCCGTTTGAAAATGTTGAGGATTCGATTAATTTGCAAAATCATTGGGCCAAATACGCTCAACAAGTCCGTTCGATCCGAGTCCGATCATGCGAAAATTTGCGTCAACTACTGTAATCATTTAGTTTTTGAATTAGAGAAAAGCATTAATAGTATGGTACGTGAATATTATTGATGGTGCACGAGTAATTCTAGTAAACAGTTGTATAAAGCATATAGGAAGTGAGGGAGCAAATCGAATCAGGTTGTCAGATCTACTTTGGGGAAAAAGGTTTTTGGTGAAATTCTCAAGGAATCAAACAATGCAACCCTACGAAGAGAATCTTGGAACATGTATAAATGTTTTGGATGATTGTTCATAATTTCCGTGATTGCTACATGCACAATAATCTTTTTTTTAAAAAAAAACTATCTAACTAGTCCTGGGACCCAACTCGATTGCCCTTTAGCTGTGGCGTACATTTACATGTTAATTTCCACTATTTTTTTGGATTGTCGTTGAGCATGATTCATGCTCTCGATAAAACATATGCTGTGTACGGTTTTTTTAAGTGTTTTTAGGAACCTTCCAGGAGTACTGGGAGATAGTAGATACTTTGGGAACACATTTAAGAAACTGCCATGGCATTGCCATGCACAGCACAGAAGAAGCTTGGGATCGAAGGAGTGGTGGGGGGCTCATTTTAGGAAGAAGGAGGCTCTTGTGTTCACTGTTCAACTGTGAAGGCAGACACATTTTCCCAAACCAAACTATACAATATTATAATAAATGGTTAAATTCACTCAACTCCTAAAGTTTTAGGAGTTTTTCAATTTAAACCTCAATATTTAAAAATTGGTAATGTACCCCCTCAAATGTTTCAAAAATTTTTAATTCAGACCCTCCGTTATTAATTTTCGTCTAATTGGACAAAATTTTATACATATATATATAAAGCATTGAGGATAATTACGTAATTTTATAAATTTTCTTTCAATTTGACGGAAATTGGTAACAGAATGTCTGAATTGAAAATTTTTGAAATATTAGGGAGTACATTGCCAATTTTTAAATATTAAGGTTCGAATTAAAAATCCCTAAAACTTAATGAATAAAGTGAATTTAACCCTATAATAAAGTAAACGAATAAAATAATGGATTGTTGATGTAAGTTAATGTGACGTAAAAGGTGAAAGAAATTTTAAATTTTGTTGAGTGAGAATGAAAGAATAGAAGAATGAAGCTTGATTTTTTTTTTTTTTTTTAATAGAAATGAGAAAGGAATAGGACCAATAGGTTGTCAAACGGGTTCGCTTTAATTCCCCATATAATGTTAGTTTTTTTAAGGCAATTTTTGGTATTTAATAAACCATCATTATTAAATGTTTATTTCAATTTTTTTTTTTTAACATGTCTGCACAAGAAGGGGGAGAGAGATTTGAATTAGTGACCTCCACTTTATTGGCGTGGTCTCAGCCGATTGAGCTACCTCTTAAGAACTTATTTCAATCTTTCTTTGTTCTATGTGTTATTTAATAAGTTTATTATAACCATGAAAGTTCAAAGGATTTAGTAAAGTTTTCCATAAAATTGAAAAGAAAAAGCCATGTCTGTGGGTCATGTTTTTGGCGTGTTGAGTTATGAGTGTATAGTTATACGGGTTGACCCGAACACAACCCATTTAATTAATCATGTCAAACACCTCAATTATGACACGACCAGTTTAATTAAACATGGGGCACAACACAGCCCGCATAACTTTTTTAATAAACATGTTGTCTCAAATATGCTGTCAATTTTCGATACCAAAAGGGCTTCTCAAGTTGCCTATAAGTGGAGTTGCACGACAACTATCTCACCAGCGGTTTTCAGAAACCGATACGATCTCGATGAGTCTTGGCTAGATCACTCTCTCCAGCAATCAGCTTTGCGAGGTGTTACCATTGAGTATCAAAAACTTCTTAGGTGTTCAAAAGCTTAATCTCCATGAAAACTAGTTCTCAGGTCCATTCCCACCTCAAATCGGGAGGCCAGTTAAGCCTTCGCATGTAGACTTCAGCCACAACATAACTCTTGGGTCTCATTACACCTTAAAAACAGCCAATGCAAGCTTTCAGAGTTCTAGCCAACTTGTTTTTATCTGAATCCTAATATACTAAATTACACTCTCTAATTCCGTATTACATTTATGTCGAATTAGTAGATTGTGTCAAACATTACCTGACCTAGTTGAATTAAATAAAGTAGTGGCTCGCTTACCCATAAGACAAAAGAACACTACTTGACATATTATGATACATTTAGGATCCAAAGCAAAGCACTAGTTTGAATGGCAGTCTCCAGGAAACGATAACCACATGTATTATAAACTAACCTAACATTTTTTTTTTGTTTTTTTTTTTTTTGAGTAATTTTAGAAGATTTACTTATGTTATACTTATGTTCTATTAAGAATGATATGGTCATTAAAATTGTCATTAGACTTATGATTGATTATTATTGAATTTTGATCAAATGTAATTTTAATAGTTATATCATTTTTAGTAAAATACAAATAAGCTTTCTAGAATTATAAAATGTAATTGAAAAGAGGTGAAATGATGATAATTGCATCTTGTCACCGTGTGTTTGCATGTGATTAATAATGCACAAGTTACGAACCATAGCCATAGGTAGTGCAAGCGTGAGGCTTACTCAGCATTGAAAATTGAAAAAGTAAAAATTATTGTAATGATTTTGTTAAAGGAAATTAACCTTTCGGGACGGTAATTTTAAAAAGAAAAAATACTATTGTTTCTCCCAAGTGTTCTTCATTGTTTTTCTGATCTTACGTGTTAGCAGCAGCTTTTTATTTTTTATTTTTTATAAGCTTATATTATAAAATTATTTTTTGTTTTCTTATCCAAATATACTTCACAATAGTTTTTCTTATCTTTCCTTATACGCTTAGATGAGATGGATAAATTTGAGGGATCTAGATCCTCTAAGGGAATTTTAGTTTCTGAAATTTTAAATCCAAACTATCCATTTTCATCAAAGAGTCATTATCCTGTCACGTGTCACACTACTGATAAAATAATAATAAATTTTTAATGATATTAATGATATTAATAATCATCATTATTTTATCAGTAGTGGGACACGTGGCAGGATAATGACTCTTGAAAAAAATGAATGGCTTGGATCTTAAGAATTTCAGGGGATCCGAATCCAAATTTGAGAATCTCAAATTTAAAAGGAATTCTAGGAGATTTCAATCCTTTCATACCTACCCTCCAATTTTTTTCAAAACCCCAACACAATCACCTATGAAAGGCAAAAAGATGAAAGATGAGAGAGGAAAGAAAATTGTTTATATTAAAATAATGTATAAAAAAACTCTTTTGGCTCCTTACACATTAGGTAGCACTGTAGGCTCTGTAGCATTCCCAATGTTTAGGAAAACAATAAAGAAGCAGCTACAAGTGACTTTTGTGGTTTTTTTTTTTTTTTTTTTTAAATTTTTCCCAACACTATATATTTTTACTTAATTTAGGCTTTTAGAGTCACCAGAAGTTCCTTAATATATACTACAGAGACGATATCGGTTGGCTAGTCACACCAATTTCTTTCGTTTGCTTTCATGTTTCACATCCTTTCTGATTTGTGGAATCAATCAATGTTCCATATTTATGTATATTGTTGCTTTTTTTTATTTATTTTTTAATAAAAAAAGCAATGCCCCTATATATGTGTGGCCCTATTCTTTTTCTGGATGCTTCAAATTTCACAGCTACAGAGAACTTGGATGCGTAAGTCAAACGTCACAGTAAAAAAATTTGAAAATAAGACATCTTTTTAATTAGAGTGTATGTTTATAGTATAGTTTTTAACTTTTAATATGATCTGATCTGTATATAGAGATCGTGTGGCAACAGCTTTTATATAGGTTTTTTTTCTTTTTTTTTTTTTAAGGAAAAGGCTAAAGGGGTCAGCTTTGAATATATATATTCAAAAATATTAAAAAAAAAATTAGGAGAAATTATATTTCGCCCAGTCCCTCAATTTAAAGGAGAATATATATTGCAACTCCAATAATAAAAATTGATAGGGTACCCTTAATCCTCTGAATATGGCATAAGTGTACTTCCCCCCCAAAAAAAAAAAAAAAAATCATTTGGAATGGATATGCTTGTGTGAACCCTATATCTCGTGTCTAATCAAAAGGGATAAACATATTCTTCTATGATATCGAATAATTGATGATTATGTCGCTAACTAGTACTTGAGGGGCTACTGTATACGGTCATGCACGTACGCTAGCTGTCTGTAATCCATCTTTCTTTCTTTTTTCTTTTTTTCTGATAAATTAATTAATCCATGGATCAAAGTCAGTAAGAAAAATGAAACAAAAAACGAAGGAGGTGCAAGCGTTTTAGGACTTACATGTCTTTGCTGTAGAAAAGGCAAAACTAGAAATGAAGCTGTGAGACGGATATTAATGTTGAGTGGTCCAGCTCTCTCGGGTGTAGCTAAATAGATGCGTTGGCCGGGAGTGGGCCCAAACTCACCGGACAAAGAGCCCCACCACCACCTCCACCACGTTCCTCTTTAGCGGCTGCCTCTTCGTCCTCACAAAGCCAGGCCCCCCCACCCCGAGCCCTCTCTCCTCTTCATGTGCTACCTGACACACTCTTCTATTATCATCCTTCCAAACAAAACCCGGCCGATTTAAACACTACTTCCTATACAACACACTCTCTCTCTCTCACACACAATCTCCACCACCGCCTCTCCTTTCTCTCCCATGGTTTCACTGTTCCAACCATGCCCCTCCTGCCCAACTTCCACTTCTCCCTCTCAAGGTCCCCCCTCTTCTTCTTTCTCTTTTTATCATAAAAAAATCAGTTTCTTTTCTATATATATATATATATATATATATGTACAATCAAAGTTACGTTGAATTTGCGTTGAATTATGTATACATATATTACGCTTTCTCGTATTCTCTAACTTGGCTGGTTTTTTTTTTTTTTTTTTACGTTGTCACAGAGTTCTGGGGTTATTCATTCACAAGAATTCCTCGAGCAGCAACAGCGACAGCGACAACAACAACAACAGCAGCCACAGCAACGATGACACCCCGATCTCCACCTCCGTCGAATGCTACGCTTGCACCCAACTGGGCGCGCCGGTGTTCCACTCCACCAGCTGCGACCGAGCCCACCAGCCCCAGTGGGAGGCCTCGGCCGGCTCGTACCTAGTCCCCATCCAGAACAGACCCGACACCAAAACCCCGACCCGGAAACCAGAGCCCAAACGGGGCCCGCCCTCGGGGCCGTTCGGCCGCGTGCTTGACCCGCGCAGCAAGCGCGTGCAGCAGTGGAACCGGGCTTTCCTGCTGGCGCGTGGGATGGCCCTGGCGATTGACCCTTTGTTCTTCTACGCGCTGTCCATAGGGCGGGGTGGTGCCCCCTGTCTATACATGGACGGCGGATTGGCTGCCGTGGTGACGGTGCTCCGCACGTGCGTGGACGCCGTACATCTGTGCCACCTGTGGCTCCAGTTCCGGCTGGCTTACGTGTCTAGGGAGTCACTGGTGGTCGGCTGCGGGAAGCTCGTGTGGGATTCACGTGCCATCGCCTCCCACTACGTACGCTCCCTCAAGGGCTTCTGGTTCGACGCCTTCGTCATTTTACCGGTGCCTCAGGTCAGCCATTTCTTCTTCGCTTTTTAATTTACCCTTTTTAATTATAACAATTTTAAGCGAATAAATTATTGCAAAAAATAGAATTTCAAACTATTGGCCTCCATCATATACTACGAGATGTCTGCGGGGAACTTGGAAGGCCGTTGGGTTCAACAGTTTCGTCTTTCACTCCTGAAATTTGTATGACAATGTTACCCATGATTTCCACTTACATTTACAAAAACTGCCATGATAATGACACGTGCTCAATTATACACACAGTTTTTGTCTGGTGGTAGAGACTGCGTGCAGTAACTTATGGAATAAGGATCCTAGGTTATGTAGTAAAATGGGATCTCTTCCCAGTTCCCACGTTAGAGTTTGTGTGACGATGTTACCCTTGATTTTCAACTACATTTACATAAACTGCCATGATTTTCACACGTTTTCCAATTCTCCAGACGATTACAGTCTGGTAGAGACTACTGACTACGTACGTAACTTTTTGGTTTTAATGATCTTTACGTAGTAAAAAGTGCATTTTCAGCATTTTTATTAACTTTAACCTTTAAAAAAAAAAAACTCACAGCTATTTAATTAGCTCTTTCCTTTATTTTAATCTTCTTTTGTCAAAAATATATCTTTAGCTGAAAATATGTTTTGAAAAGAGTGATTTTTTTTTTTACTATTTGTTTGCAAGCTTAAAAAGGGTTTGAAAAACATTTACCATTTGGTTCGTATGGAAAAATTGTCAAATATTTCTTATATTTTTATATAATCTTGAAGAGAGTGAAATTGAGATCCAGTACGCGATTGACTATGTAGCTATTGAGTAGATAATTGTTAACAATTTGAGTAGATAATTGTGAGATCGAAGCTCATTTATTGGACAAAATAAAATCTCAACCCTTAAATAATTTTTCTCTATTTCAAGACTTCAAGTGTAATTGAGATGATTTTGTTCAATATATATATGTAGCTATTTTTTTTTTTTTAAATAATAATAATAATAATTCAAGTGGGGTTTATTTTGTTTTTGTTTATTTTATATTATTGGTTTGCTGTCATGTCCTTACTGAGTTCTGTCATGATGGCATCGATGATAAGAGTACGAAAAACTACAGAACATAACATAAAGATCAAAAGCTGGACATAAATGGCACAGATACTGTTCCTCGATCCTCCATTGACGTGGGCGGGCCATATGGTAGACGAGTGATCATGAAAAAAAGAGATTGGTCTGGTTACAACCGACATATTTTTTTTTTAACTATATTGTTGTTAGAATATAATTTAAATAATTAAATTTATATATATTTTATTAATTTAAACTTTTAAAATAATTAGTAATTTAGTCGCTGCAAGGCTAACGGTGTGGCAAACGAGTCTCATGAGTCATGATCACCATATGCAGAAGAGTTTTAACTTGGTACTAGAAGCACAGCAAGATATATAGTTTGCACAAATGATCCCCATGAGATAGTCTTTAATTTGCTCATAGTACTATTTCTTTTTCTTTATTTTGCAGGCTGTATTTTGGTTAGTAGTACCAAAACTGATAAGAGATGAGCAGATTAAAGTGATAATGACAATACTTCTACTGATTTTCTTGTTCCAATTCCTCCCAAAGGTCTACCACAGCATTTCTTTGATGAGAAGAATGCAGAAAGTCACAGGCTATGTCTTTGGCACCATTTGGTGGGGTTTTGGCCTTAATCTCATTGCCTACCTCATCGCCTCTCACGTGAGCATACTCTAATCTAAATAATTTAATTTGTCTTTGATATCATGTTAAATCATCACTTATCATAAAAACTTGGTAAGCAGGTAGCCGGAGGATGCTGGTATGTCCTTGCAATACAGAGAGTAGCGTCGTGCCTCCGGCAACAATGTGACGGAAGGAAAAATTGCAATACTCTCTCCTTGTCTTGCTCAAAGGAGGTTTGTTACCAGTTCCAGTTGCCTACAGGCATAGTAGGAGATCCATGTGGGGGTAACTCAACAATGGTCAGAATGCCACTCTGCTTAGATGTCAATGGGCCATTCAATTATGGGATCTACAAGTGGGCTCTTCCAGTCATTTCTAGCAACTCTCTGGCTGTTAAGATCCTTTATCCCATATTTTGGGGCTTAATGACCCTCAGGTAACATTATTAAAAGCTTCAGATAAAGTCAAGATTTTTAATCTGATATCATGATTTTGAGATAAGATTTTACTTGAGGTTGGTTTTGACTGACCATTATGCTTACATTTACAGCACCTTCGGAAACGATCTTGAGCCTACAAGTCACTGGCTAGAAGTGATTTTCAGCATAATCACTGTGCTTAGTGGACTGATGCTCTTCACTTTGTTGATAGGGAACATCCAGGTGTGTACATTGTGCTAATTGTTAGCATAAGAAATAATGTCATTTCTTGAACATGCAAACTTGGAGATAAAAACATATATTGATGGACTTCTCTTGTTGCTGTCAAGGTTTTCCTGCATTCTGTCATGGCAAAGAAGAGAAAAATGCAGCTAAGATGCAGAGATATGGAGTGGTGGATGCGGCGGAGACAGCTCCCGTCTCGGTTGAGACAGAGAGTTCGCCATTTTGAACGCCAAAGATGGGCAACCATGGGAGGAGAAGATGAGATGGAAATGATCAAAGACCTTCCCCAAGGGCTTCGGAGGGACATCAAGCGCCATCTTTGCCTAGACCTCATAAAGAAGGTAACAAAATTTTCCATCTACCAATTTGTTTCGAGATTCTTTTGGTAAGTATTTTCCTAAAAATGTATGATCCTTATTAGGGGCCTAATTTGAGGTATGGGCGTTAAATTGGGCCAGCCTAATATAAGACACGTCTAAGGACATAACTTTTTGCGTTCCATCATCTTACGAGCTTTTAGCGTATTAATTAAGTACCCAACATTTGATATTTTACAAAACACCACGTCACATGTTCAACTCTCATAAAGGGACAACCTATGAAAATGGCTATTTGGTAAGGGCAGCTACGTCAGTAGATTGTTATGGTCTTAATGTGGCCTAATTTGGGGTATGAGTGTTAGATTCATGAGTCACCCTAATATGAGATGGGTTTAAGAAACTGATTTTCTGCGTTCCATCACCTCTAGAGCTCTAATCTCGTACAATTTTGACAGGTGCCTCTGTTCCACAACATGGATGATCTTATTCTTGACAACATCTGTGATCGGGTGAAGCCTCTTGTCTTCTCTAAAGACGAAAAGGTGCATAATCATATTTATCTATATATATATATATATATATAGTAATTAGATTCTTAAATTTGTTTAAAGTTTCTAATATCTTCATGAAACAGATAATCAGGGAAGGAGATCCTGTATTAAGGATAATGTTCATCGTTCGTGGACGTGTAAAACGATCCCAAAGCCTAAGCAAAGGCATGGTAGCCACAAGCGTGCTTGAACCGGGAGGCTTTTTAGGGGATGAACTCCTCTCCTACTGCCTTCGCCGCCCATTTATTGACCGGCTTCCGGCGTCATCCGCAACGTTTATCTGCATTGAATCTACAGAAGCATTTGGGCTCGATGCCGCTCACCTGAGATACATCACCGATCACTTCCGCTACAAATTTGCCAACGAAAGACTGAAGCGAACTGCAAGATACTACTCATCTAATTGGCGAACATGGGCTGCTGTTATTATACAGTTGGCTTGGCGCAGGTACAGGATGAGGACTCTGGGTCCGGTGATTCCTGCTGCCACTGAAAATGGAGGCTCTGAGCGGAGGCTCCGCCAGTATGCTGCCATGTTCATGTCAATAAGGCCACACGACCATCTTGAATAAAATCCTCTTTTTTTTTTCTTTCACTTTTTTTGTTCGGTTTGGTCCACCCCATTAGTCAATAAGATCCACCAATAAGATTGTTGCCTATGTCCACCCCCAAAGTCCCCATGGAAGTCGCGTCCGTCGAGTGTAAAAAATGAGAGTTAGAAAATTACTTCTTACTCGAACAGTAATAAAAACATTCAAGTCTTTTGTTTGCAGAGAGAAATGATACATACCCATTCGAGACGAGGCATGACTTGTTCAAATAACAATTAAGGCAAAAGATACCTTATATAATCCTTCCTGTATTTGATTAAAAAAAAGAAAGAAAGTAAAAGAAGGTTGGCAAACAATTATCTTTTTCTGAGGACGAGAGAAAAGTTGTTAAGAAGGTGTAACGCGAGGCACACGGCAATTGTAGAGGGTGAAAAAAAGGTTACGATAGAACAAGGATGTCGACGAGTAGAGGTTAGAGAAGTAGAGAACACCGAAGAATATGAGATTTATAATCGATTAACTGGTTTAACCGAACCGTTTAACCGTGTACCGTTATAACCGATAATTTTGATTAAAATTCTTATCGGTTCGGTATCGATTAAGAAACCGTTTAATCGAAAATTATCGATTAATAACCGATAAGAGCTAAAACCGGACCGTTTTAACCGATATCCACCCCTACCCTTAACCCCATACCAAAATCTGCCTCCGTTTCAGCCCCCAAGACTCTTATTTCCACCAATGATGAACTTGGAATTCCAATAATTGAATTTTCAATTGCCGTTAAAATGTCAGTTACGCGGACATCCCCCAAAGTCCCCGCCATTCCAACGGTCGATACCAACCCTTTCTCTTTATATATATATTTGGATGAAATAGATAATCCCAACTATTTTTTTTTTTCCATATCTATTTGTATAGATTGGCCTAAGTTTTCGGCCAGATTTGCTCCAAATTTGGGGCTGAGGGAAAATGGTCCAAAACCCTCCAAAATTAGCACTGAATCTTCGACCCAACTCCACAAAAATGGAGCTCATTTTCACCTCCAAGACCTCCCTGACTTCCTCATCTCAACCCCACCAATTTTCCCATTCCCTCGCCAAGCAATTTCTAGGGTTTCCCAAAATTTTCTATTATATGTCCTATTCGGTGCCCTAGAATTTGCTTCAATTTTTTTTTTTTTTCTTTGTTATGATATATTTCGGATGGGGGTGTTTCAAAGTTAGTGAATCACAAGCTTCATGTTCAGCTCAGGTACAATTTTCCTGTTCTTTTTTTTTTTTAGGTCCCATTATCCTTATTCTATGTTTGGTTGCTGAGAAAACTAGTTCTGGAACATGACAAGTTTTAGATTTTTTTAAACAATGCTTCAAAATTATGATCTTTGTTTTTTGCTGAGCTTCTTTTCAGGAACCGAGGAAGGCATTGTTGTTGAAATTTGGGTTTTATTGAAGTTTATACTTTTTGTTGAAATAAGAGTTATATTGGATGAATATTCAACTCTAGGTGATAATTTTAGCTCTACGTTATTTCTTTGACAATTTTATTTGTATGATCATGACAATGACATTATCTGCTTGGAGAGATTGAGATATAATGGATAGATTAGAAATGTGAAACAATTTTGGTGTTTTACGGTTGAACTTCTGGTGGTTTTGATTCTTCAAGGTATTGCATATTTGCCACTATGAAGAAATGGATAGTGAGTGGCATTGAATGGCCTGCGATATAGTATAATCATCGGTTAGAAATTCGTATGTGTGTGAGATAAATCAACTGAAATTCATGAACATGTAAGAGCCCACCCCTCAACATGTAGTTTAAGCAATTGATAAAGAAATAGTTGATAATTATTATCCCATCAAACAGAAATTGAAGAAGAAATTGATTTTAAGAAGTGGTTTGATCAGCCACAATTCATAATGATTGCCATATCTCCACAAATATGTTCATGTGGCATGGTTGTGAATGTTTCTTGACTCTGCAATGTACACCACACCTAATAAAGAACTTTTGAAAAGAAAGAAAGGACGCAGAGCACCTCAGCCTGCTCAGCGACAGCGTTACCAATAAACATCCTCTGTAATTTGTTGGCCAGGTTTATCAAATTGTTTGTGACTTTGTCCAATGTAGACCTTCTCATACGTCCAATAACTGTAGCATTTTTTTTCCGCTACAACTCTATTCTATTCTTTTTAAAGAAAGAGCAGTTGAATAGCTCAAACTGTATCAACAAGCGTAAAGCTCACTTTTAGAAAAAGATTGGTAGCAGTGGAAAACCAGAAAGATTAATGTTTTTGCACATACAGTTCATAATTTATGGATTCAGTAATTTTTTTAACAGGTAACTTACCATCTATAAGTTGCTTGCCATATCAGCCAAATGGGGTTGAAATCTTCAAGGCCGGTGCCAGGGAAGGTTGAAGGCATATGTTTTCAACATCATCTGGTTAGTTATCTCAGTCAAAACTATCTCCGTAACTTGGTATCTAAGCAAAGAAGGCGTATGCTTGTTGATGGTTATGATCTTGACATGTCATATATCACGGACCGTTTGCTGGCAATGTCGTTTCCTGCTGAACGTATGAGAGCAATGTATCGTAATCCTCTCTGGCAGGTCAAGTCTGTGCTGGACATGAGACATCAGGGGAAATATAAGGTGGACATTTTCAACCCTGAATCATCTACTATATCACCTCATGTACCCTGATTATCCATTCTTTTTGTATCTGTGATAATCCAGCTGCTGTATCTTTTCATACTAGTAGTTTTATGTAAATAAGTCTTTTCTCTGTAATATACCTATATTATTAGGTTATTGACAGACAATAAGAGAACTTTGCCCCTCTGCTGAACAATATGTTCCTTGAAAGTTGTGTAATATATTATTATGGATCAGTCAGGAATGCAGAAGAAAAAGAATCTTTCAGGTTTTCAACTATTACTCCTGGGGATCAATTCATAAATTAGTGGGTGAATGGCAATATCTTGGGTCCTACAGCTTGGCCACATTATGCCTGCTATATAATAAAACAGCATATTGGATATAGCATCAATGTCACTTACTTTAACAGTCCTTTTCTTGTTTTTTCCACATGTTATATGTGTCAAACTTTCTATTATTCTTATGATAAAACTATATGTGCTCCTCAACATTATATCATGTGTCGCTTTACTCCTGGTCAATGCTCATTGCATAAATTACAGGGTACTCCTAGATGTAATGCTCAGAACACTCTCTTGTTTCACACCCCTTTGCTTGCCCATATAACAGCTGTGTTATTCTATGCTCTGCTCTGATTTTATGGCTGTCAACACAATCACTAATATTGCTCATAAATTTTATTTCTTGAAACATGCTGCATAGAGTTGTTTACTTGTCAAACCTTTGGCATTATACTACCCATACTCTCTCTCTCTCTCTCTCTCTCCGTGCGTGTGCTCGCTCTTTGTAAGTATATAACGTTGCTTTAATGGTATATTGCAGATCTACAATCTCTGTATAGAGGAAACTTATGACCCATCACATTTTCATGGCCGTGTGGAGACATATCCTTTTGATGACAACCATGTTCCGCCTCTCCAAATGATTAAGATTTTCTGTGAAAGTGTATATTCATGGCTATTGGGTGACCCAAAAAATATCGCCGTTGTACACTGCATGGTATTCATTGCAAACTTGCCATTTAAATTTTGAAGAGGGTCATTTATCTGTTATTTTTTACAATTTTTTGTAGTTTTCATCTTCTCAATATCCATCTAGAGCTCAATCAATGTTATATAAGAACTGCAAACTAATACATGCTCAATTACAGCTTCACTAGTCACTTAGCTGAGCATAACATATAGACTGGTTCACGTTTATATGGGTTGGTGACACTTAAGCCTGATTTCTTCTAGCTCTTAGAAACGGGTTCCATGACATTCAATTACCTTAATAATCAACTTAAGATGCTTGTAGCAGTGTACTAGTTATTAACCCTAGCTGCTTAGCATCTAACACAAATATCTTAATCATTCTTCTGTTTGTTATAATATCTTAAGCTTGGTGTTTACTGAAAGATCAGGTTTATGATTCCCATCTGCCTGTTTTCCTTATTGGTGTAACGATGTATATGCTCTCCATAGAGTTGCATGGTGCAATCTTACTGTCCATTGATTTCATAATAACTATGGAAATATATAACATGCAAAGTTTGCTTGTATCTGTTTAGCAACCCAATATGTTTTGTTTTGGCCTCAGTGTTGGTGGTCCTCACTACAGTTTTGCAGGCAGGCAAAGGTCGAACTGGCTTAATGGTATGTGCCTATCTGGTTTATACTGGCATGTCAGCAGATGGGGCTCTTCAGTTATATGCAGATAGACGGACCACCAATAACGAAGGAGTAAGTTATATTAGGTATAACACGACAATTTGAAATGCCAAAGTTATCGTGATGTTGTGGTAGTTGAATGCAATGTCAGCTGCTTGATAATTTGAAAATCAGCTCCCCTTCATTCACTGAAAACCGCGATGACCTGGTTTGTGAAAATTGTGGAACTTGGAATTGCTAGCCAGAGGAAATGATTCAGATGTATGAATTAGGCAGTAAAGCACTGTCAATAATTAGAAAATTTTATGAAAATAATTTGAGTAGTGCAAAAATATGGATGTTTGAAGAAATAAACAATTATATAATATTTATTGTCATTCTGGGACATTTCAGATGCATAAATTATTCGAAGTTGGTTGAAATATTTGGGATGTTTGTCAATACTTTATGATTAATTGAATTACAAGTGATCCATTATGCTTCATTATTTTAAGTCAAGTATGGTTTTGCTGTTAATTCTATATACAAGAAGTTGAAATGATATCAGTAGGGAATTGGTTCTTTTCCTTTTATCTGTGGATGGTTCTGGAGTACATTCATAATAAATTTGGCTTCATTTTACATATTTCTCCCTCTGAGAAGTAGCTTTCAGCCCTTCCGCCTTCCCCAAAGTTTTGACATCTATTACAAGAGCCCCATCAATGAGACAATGAAGAGTTCTTTCAAGTTGGTCCTCTGAATGATTAACCCCTAGATCCATTCCTATATTTATGGCCAGTGGAAAGTCAAGAAAGGACCATCTGCCAACAAGATGCCAAAACCAATAATGGTTTTGCAGTGTTGAATGGAGACCGCAACTGCACCAGTAAGAAAAACCATAGCATGATTAAAAGCTGCTGCAAGAGGGAAGACCAAATAGGTTCTTGGTTGACTGACAAAACAAGATCTGTCACAAAGGCTGTCTAGTACAAATCTATAGATCTATTTCTCAAGCATTCTTTTATAGTTATTGAAGAATTTAATGATAAGATCCATAAAAGCTAGAGGAGCCAACTAACTGCAGCTAAGAAACATGCCAAATAGAAAGACATGGTGTCAGACCTGTAGAAGAAAACAAAAACTTCTTACTCACTTTTGATATGGCTCTTTCAGTATTTTTTAGTGAAAGAAGATGCCTCTTTCAGTTTTTTTTAGCTTTGCATAATCTTCATATGTTTCTAATAACGTTTTTTAATGGATGCTATGGATATTTTATGATTATAAATAATAAATGAGGGCATTATTCTGTATGTATTGAACAGGTTTCTATACCAAGCCAACGTCGTTATGTGGGATACTGGGAAGATGTACTTTCTTTTCCTAGGGGAATTAATCAAGGACTTCCAAATGTGAATTTACCTAAGCCATGGAGCAGAGAATTGCGGCGGATTCGACTTCACGACTTGGTTGACACCGACTCAATCTTCTTTGTGGTCTCAGAATTGCAAGAGGTAAACACATCTCAACGAGTCGAGTTCTTAGAGAGGGAAGGGCTTTTATAATTTGACTTGGATTTGTTTTTCTCATTCACAGAACTTGTTTTGTAATGATTACAAGGAAATCTTCATACTCCGAAAACTTCCTTAAGATTTTATTTGTTTTCATTAAGTTGAATGCACTATGCATTTATTTCATCCCTTCATTAATGGTTATCTCATATCTTAATTAGTACTTTTCAAGTTTTTTAAAATTCAATAGCAAGGGAAAATGGCATGATTGGCTTTTGGCATGACTTGTGACTTTCTTATTTCATTATTTCATAACTAGGGTTTGAGTTTTTATCTAGTTTGTTGACGCAACATAAGTTGTTCAATCTGCATTGAAAAGTGCATGCTGTTATCTATTTTTTGTTTTTCTTTCCTGTTCCCATTTTTCTTGTTTTGGTTTCTCCCGCAACAATTCTTGATTTTGTTCCTCGAATTTTTTGCTAGTCAGAATATGTTTTGGATATTAGTGGGTTAGCTTCTTTTATCTATCTGCTAAGAACTTTTTTACCCTTGTTGACAGATACCCAATCAGCTGTACCGCCCATTTATAGAAGTCTCGCGGGGTTGTTGCAGACAAATTAAGAAGGGACATCAAAGATCTCACAGCCCTCGGTATTATCTCTCTTTCATCAAAGGTGATGAAGAAGGGAAGGAATCAGATTTAGAAGAACCACGTGTTGTAGTCCAAATGGACACTGAAAATCCTATAATCTACCAGAAGCCATGTCTTGATCATTATTTCGATAAACCTTTACAAGTAAGTGATTTATACATATAGAGACATACTTATTGTGATATATATGGGGTTCAGTATTATCATTATTTTGCGATCATGAAGAATCATAAAGCCAGAATTTTAGTAATATAATATGATTGGACAAAAAAATTATCTTGAGAGCTTTGTACATGTGAGAGAAGAAATAAGAACAGATAAACTCCAACTTTCTACCTCAAATATTTTGGTTCATGATAGGTTTGGAGAGCATTGAGAGTCTCTATGCCACATGGGCTTCTTGCAAGTGTTCATAACTTGAGAAATTATCAAAATTCTGAAATTTTCTTATGATGTTGTTTGAGTGTGACCATATTTGATTGAACAGGTTACTGGAGATGTGCGTGTCATATTCTACCAAAAAATGTTTGGAGGGCGTCTCTTCTATTGTTGCTTCAACACAGCTTTTATTCGGAACAGCTTGTTGCAGGTACTTTTATGGTTCTCTACACATTGCTGTATCAGCTTCTATACTAAGAAGAGAATGCTAATCTATACTAAGAGCTATAGTCACAGAATTCTGCCTGCATTTTCTACTTCTCTTTTCTAAAGCCCGAGCTCACAACGGTCCAACGTGTCAGTGCCGCCAAGTGCTCGTGTAACTTGAATAAGAAATAGTTTAGGATTCTAGGAACATTCATCATATTGAGGAAATACTCTGGTGGAATAACTTTGAATTTGCAGAATGCCTTTATCAGATTCAAAAATTGGCTACAACTATATATGAGTTTCATAAAACATTTGAAGCTGTTGATTAGTTTAGTTATCTTACACTTTCTGAAATATTACAGTTTGCTGTTGGGGATATGGATAAAGTTGGGAAAAAAGGAAGATCAATATGTGGCCCTGCTTTCTGCTTGGAGTTGCTATTTGGTCCTGCTAATGCAAAGCACTCTTCATGTACTACATCCAATGATGATGATGTTGAAAGTGAGGACTTGTTCTGAATTCTTAACAAAAATCTGTATAAAGAGATGATATTGGGTCATTTTCAATTTTTATTTATAAAATCTTCTCACAAGGTGGCCCATTTGATAAATGCTGCATTCTTATAGCAATATACAACCTGTTGATCTGGCTGTCTTACTGTCTAATTTTTAATTGGCGAAAAGTACTAAAAATAAAAGAATTTCGTGTATTTTAGTATTAGAGAGTATATTGCAAAAAGTGAGATTGCTTTCTTGCCTTTTATGGTAAGGTTTTTTTTTTTTTTTTTTTTTTTGGGCCCTACTTAGGTTTAGCGTTTGAAGACCAAACACGTAAAAAAAAATTATAATTTGAAAATGTATAAAAAGAAGAAACTTTAACTTTGTTTTTAAAAATCGGGGATAAATGCAAAATTGGTCCATATAGTTGGCCTAATTTACAAATCAATTATTGTGGTTTAAAAAATAATTTATAGATCCCTAAGGTAGGACAAAATAATATTTTATTCCCCGAACTCATTTTCTGTTAAATAACTTAACATAAACCGTTTCAATTCCACCTCACACCCAATAAAAATAAGACGCATGTTCTTTTTTATTTATGCTTTTTAAAAATAACAAACAAGCTTTTTCACGTCATTTTGAGGCTCCAGCACACACTTCACATCAAATTAAATAAAAATAATCCCTTTATATTCCCCCTGTGTCGCCCTCGTCTTCATTTTCCCCACCAATTCACTGTCTATGCCGTCTTCATGTTTGATTCTAAAAGTTGAAAATCCACAAAAAAATAAAAAAGGCTGCCAGCCATCACCCAATTTTTTCCTCCTTTATTTTTATTTTTATTTTCCTTTCCTAAGATACTCTTTTGTGGTATCCACCATTCGTACTCTGTGTCTGATGTTACTACAAAATGATATCTGATGTTCATCATTATGCATACTAGTAAACATCACAAGGGGGGGGGGATAGATTGTTTTTTATGCTCATAAACAATTTTTGAAGATGCTTCAATGCCCAAAAACAAATCCTAATTTCCATAGAAATATTGCAAAAAAAGGCAAATGCTCAAAAATCTCAGAGAAACTCACAGATTGAAGATGCCCAAAATCTTAAAAGTGGAAGTAAAAAAACTCCAAAGCAAGGTGGCTTAATTATCGTTATGACGTTTCCGAGGATTCTTTAACGGCGATTTCAATCGTGTTACGAAACTCAACAGCTTACCTGGAGATAGACGCAAGAATCGGTGGAGAAGATGAAGACAACAGTCACACAGGGAGATATGAAGGAATTAAGTTTATTTAATTTGACGTTGAGTTTATGCTTGAGCCTCAAAATGACGTGAAAAAACTTATTTGTCATTTTTAAAAGCATAAATAAAAAAAGAACACGTGTCTTATTTTTATTAGGTGTGAGGTGGCAATGAAACAGTTTCTGTTAAGTCATTTAACGAAAAATGAGTTCAGGAGTAAAATGTTATTTTGGCCTACCTTAGGGACCTATAAATTGTTTTTTAAACCACATAGAATGATTTGTAAATTATACCAATTACATAGACCAATTTTGTATTTATCCCTAAAAATAGCGTCCCATGTTTTAAAATCACATATGTCAAAATCACATACCCAAACAAACCAAAGGTCAAATTGAAGCAAAATCGGCTAGGTGTACCTCTCTAAAATGAATATAACTCGAGAAAAAAAAAAAAAAAAAGCTATGTAATCTTAATTTAATTATTATTAAATGTTATCATTTGAGTTAGTAGATAAGTATTGCTAACATAA
This sequence comes from Corylus avellana, assembly GCF_901000735.1. Taxonomy (NCBI): domain Eukaryota; kingdom Viridiplantae; phylum Streptophyta; class Magnoliopsida; order Fagales; family Betulaceae; genus Corylus; species Corylus avellana. The sequence goes on from NC_081545.1 coordinate 32,225,772, forward strand.
TTAACAAAATATCTCAATTTTAAGCCGAGTTTTCTCAATTAATTTAAAACGTTGATTAGTCTTTATCTAAACTTGTGCCTTATAAACTTTAAAATTGATGTGATTTTTAAAATTACCATTGGATCAAAATTTAAGTATAATTTATCTAAAATTTAATGGTAATTTTAAAAATCACATCAGCTTTATTGCTTGTTACAAACACTTTTTGGTTTTTAAAAAACCAAACAGAATTTTAAAAAAAAAACCTCAATACTTCCAATTCCAAATAAATGTCGTATTAGAAGAATACCGGTATAATTGAAAGACAAGTGATTGGGTTTGGAATAACTTGAATAAAATGTCCTTTCTGTGTAAGATAAGTACAATTAACAAAGTAGGTTTCTAAATCTGAATAAATTTTTTATTTTATTTATTATTTACGGTTAATTTATATACATGTATGTTTTTTTCTTAATTTACTCGAAGTTTATAATCAGTATTTTCCACAAAGACCTGGACGACCAAACCACTGTCGACTCCTACCTCCCAATCACACACACACACACTGCTCTACACCCTGACTTTTCCTACTAATCCACGATTTCACCGTCAAATTCACATACGCATCTGTTTGTTTCCCGGGAAAATCTCCCCGTTTTTTTTTTTTCTTTCTTTTTAAACACGCCCACCTGATTTGTTATTAGTTCTGTCTAACACTACGTATTCAACTCAGGTTCTAGTTGTTTGTTTTCCAAGAAAATTTCACCCATTCGAACGGAGAAAGAACCATTTTGCGCACTATGGCGACCCCAAAACCCCAAAAGAGGTCCCCGGAGGAAATCGAGGACATAATCCTCAGGAAAATCTTCCTGGTATCGCTGACCGATTCGGCCGAATCATCAGCACCGTCCGATCCCCGAGTCGTCTACCTGGAGATGACCGCGGCGGAGATTCTGAGCGAGGGCAAAGAGATGAGGCTCTCGAGAGACTTGATGGAGAGGGTCCTGATCGATCGGCTCTCGGGGGGTTTCGTCTCCTCCGAACCGCCATTCCAGTACCTTACCGGGTGCTATCGGCGAGCCTACGAGGAGGGCAAGAAGATATCTTCCATGAAGGACAAGAACGTGAGGTCCGAGATGGAGTTTGTGGTGAGGCAAGCGAAGAAATTGGCGGTGTCGTACTGTAGGATTCACTTAGGGAACCCCGAATTGTTTCAGAATGCGAATGCGAATTCGAAGTCAGGTTCGAGCAATTCCCCGTTGTTGCCGCTGGTTTTCGCGGAGGTTGGGGGCTCGATGGACGGGTACGGAGCTGGTGGTAGCAGTGGCGGGACACAGTGCCCACCTGGCTTCTTGGAGGAGTTCTTTAGGGACTCGGATTTCGATAGCTTGGACCCCATATTGAAGGGATTGTATGAGGACTTGAGGGGCAGTGTGCTCAAGGTCTCGGCGCTCGGGAACTTTCAGCAGCCTTTGAGGGCTTTGCTGTATTTGGTTAGCTTCCCGGTTGGTGCCAAATCGTTGGTGAATCACCCGTGGTGGATTCCCAAAGGCGCCTATTTGAACGGCCGGGTTATCGAGATGACCAGCATACTGGGGCCATTTTTTCATGTTAGTGCTCTGCCTGATCATGCCATTTTCAAGAGCCAGCCTGATGTGGGGTGAGTGGATTTTCGTGTGCGGTGCCTGGGCTTTTGTTGGTTGCAATTTTATTTTTGTTATACTGGTTTCAAATTCTAGAATCTTTGGTTTCTGATTCTTTACTCAGTTTACTGTTGTAGAGAACAAAAGTTTTACTCAGTTGAACATTATGCAGCTGTTTGGCTTAACTAAAATATGCTATCTTATTTTTAAGAACCAAAAACAAAGGGACTCAACTTCATATGTTTCTACCACCCGTGCTTCTTTGTTTCTGAGCAGCTATTGGACTCTATGGTTAATGCATGTGTTGCTCTGTCTGTAAATTAGGACACTGTCTCATCTATTTAGTGTGATTGTCTAAAAAAAATTAAATTAAGAACTGATGGATGTTTAATATTGTATAACTTTTATAGCACTTCTTCAACCTCTTAATCTGCTTAGCCTTTTACTGATTTGGGTAAACTGCAGCTCGGTTTTGGATTGAAAAGAGGATTTAACATTAGAATGAGATTGTTTTCATCCGCTTATAAATACTGGAACTGAGCTCATTCTGTGTCATATTCTAGGTAGAGCACGGTTGAGTGTTATTGATATTGGTTTAGGTTCCCTCATGCAAATGAAAAGTAGGTGATGATATCAAGGGATTTGCTCTCTGATGTATTGATGTTGGTTTTTTAATGTTGCTTCTATTGTGTGTAGTTGATTGATCCATTTATCAAAACAAGATGTTGACTGTATACTATCTTAAAGCTAGGATATGAAATTACTGCATTGTTGTGTTATATGCCGTTCTGAGATTAAGTTTTTGAGTCTCTTTTGATCTTTGTGGGCCTTTTCTTTTGCTCAGTTTAGGATCACTGGATTTTTTCCTTCCTTTGGCAAGGAAGTTATTTTCTCTTACCTTCAAATTGGAATAAGTGGAAAACTAAAAGGATGATATGTGGTACTGTTGTTTGTTCCAGTTGGATGTAATGTAACCATACAATTAATGAGGGTTAAGATAAGTGATTGCAAAGAGTATGGCTTTGATTCTTGTTTCTTAAATTTTGCAGCTTCCTTTGGATGATTTAGTTTATGGATGAAATCCTATGTTCCTTTAGTTGTTTTTTCCACTACGCTCCCAGTTCAGTAATTTCTTTCATGCTTGCTGTATTTTATTCCTATTGAACATGTTAAATCTATAGCTTTGGACTGCTCATGGACAGATATTTAAGAATGATTTCTTACTAATGCATTATTACTCTGTAAAACACCAGACAGCAGTGCTTTTCAGAAGCATCAATTCGTCGACCGGCTGATTTATTATCCTCATTTACCACAATTAAAACGGTTATGAATAACTTATATGATGGTCTATCAGAAGTTATTCTCTCACTCCTTAAAAATACGGACATCCGTGAAAATGTGCTCGAGTATCTTGCAGAGGTGATCAATAAAAACTCGTCGAGGGCTCACATCCAGGTACTTTCCCAATTTTCACAGCATTGTTAATGTTGCAGTCACAATATACTAACAAACTTATTATATCTTTTTCTCTACTTTTCTATGGATAAGGATATTTTTGGTAATATTGTCACATTCTTTATCCTAATTTAAACTTGCACTGTATACATCACATTTAGGTTGATCCTCTATCGTGTGCAAGTTCAGGCATGTTCGTCAGTCTCAGTGCTGTTATGCTTCGGCTGTGTGAGCCGTTTTTAGACGCTAGCTTAACAAAAAGGGATAAAATTGATCCCAAATATGTATTTCACAGTAACCGACTGGATTTAACGTGAGGATTTCTGTTTAACGGACTTTGATTTTCTACTCTTAAGTTTATATTCATATCTATTGTCTTCTAATTATTTTGGTGATTTTCTATTAGAGGGTTGACTGCTCTTCATGCATCATCAGAAGAAGTTGCGGAATGGCTTAATAATACCAATTTGGGGAAGACTGATGGCTCTAGACAATATACTGATGGTGAAAATCGGTTGCTTCAATCTCAAGAAGCTACCAGTTCTGGCAGTGGTGCTAGTGGCTCCTCTAATGCAAAGCCAGCATCAAGCGGTGATAAAACTAAATATCCATTTATTTGCGAATGCTTCTTTATGACTGCAAGGGTGCTCCACTTGGGTTTATTAAAAGCATTTTCTGACTTTAAACATTTAGTTCAGGTAATAATACATGCTTTATACATGAGTAGAAATAAATTGCCACATTATTATTACTTTGTTAGGGCTTAGTTGTCATTGCTAGTGAGTAAGTACTTACTGTAGTCTGTTAAAATCTAAATTTTTTCATATATACTATTACTGTTTTTGACGGACTGATGGAAAGTAATATAAATTTATTTTAGGACATTCAAAGGTGTGAAGATACTCTCTCTACTCTTAAAGACATGCAAGGGCATGCTCCTACTCCAGCATTGGAGCCGGACATTTCTCGCCTTGAGAAAGAAATAGAGTTGTATTCACAGGAAAAACTTTGTTATGAAGCTCAGATATTGAGGGTATGTCAGCTCTCTCTCTCTCTCCTCGTTCATGCAGACATACATGCAGTACCCATGATTTTGATATCCTACCACTCCTTGAAGTTCATTTGAATCATGTTCTGGTGGAGCATGGAGACCAATGGTTTGAATGCATTGTGGTGAAAGGTGGCATCCTAGTGTCATAAGTTGGATGGTCAGTGTATCTTCTAGTTGTTGGTATTCTTATCAACTGTGGAGAAACCCTGTGATCATCACCTTCTTGATGGACTGTATTCGTTTTCCCCCCGGTAGTTGTCAATCAGGGCCTGTACTTGAACCAAACTGAGGAGCCTCTGAGTTTCAGTTTTGCTAGATTCCACCTTCTACATCTTAGTTCGAACTTTTTCTATTTTTGTTTTTAATTGACAGTTGTTCCTATTTTTCTTGCCCTTCTCTAATATTCCATTCAAGGATTCCTCTCTTCTTTCTAAAGTAGTTCATTACTTTGGGCAAAGGATTATTAAAAATAATGATAATTTGCTGTATTTATGAAGTATGGATGCATCATGTGCTATCATATTTCTTTTATTATACACTGGATTATCAGATGATGTCTTTGTTTGCATTCACAATTTTTTTCCCTTCTTGGAACTACCTACCTTGAATCTAGTCCTTTTCAAAAATTATTTATTTATTTTTTCTTTTCTTTTTCCTTTTGGTGATTGGAAGGGTGCTTTCAACCATGTATCATTGTCAGTTTAATTTGTTAAAACTATTAAAGGACCTTTTTTCTTCTGATTATTGACACTACTGACCCTTGTATTTTTTTCCCTTAGGATGGAGCACTTATTCAGAATGCTCTTTCTTTCTACCGGTTAGTGGTGGTTTGGTTGGTTGGCCTGGTTGGTGGATTTAAGATGCCTCTGCCATCCGCTTGCCCAATGGAGTTTGCATGTATGCCAGAGCATTTTCTGGAAGATGCCATGGAATTGCTTATTTTTGCTTCCCGGATTCCGAAAGCTTTGGATGGGGTTTTGCTGGTAGACATCGAGTTGAAAAGTTTTATTCTTAACTTATTCTCTTCCTTCTCTCCAGAAGGTTTTCCGCTCTATAATAAATTATTTGTTCTTGCCTGGCAGGATGACTTCATGAACTTTATTATCATGTTCATGGCAAGTCCAAATTTTATTAGAAACCCTTATCTCAGAGCAAAGATGGTTGAAGTGCTAAACTGCTGGATGCCACGTAGAAGGTCTTCTTTAATTTTTTTTAATTGTAGGAGAGATTATTAAGTGCCCCTTAAATTTTCTAACTTAATAATGATGTGTCTCTGGCATTTTGTCTATTCCATGTGCAGTGGCTCATCTATTACAGCTACTCTATTTGAAGGGCACCAACTCTCTCTTGAGTATCTTGTGAGGAATCTTCTGAAGCTCTATGTTGACATTGAGTTCACTGGTTCTCACACGCAGGTGATTGCCACATAATTCATGTTTTTAAGGGTATAGAGGTAGTTGCAGTGACAATTTCAAGGGGCCAACAAATCTGACCAAAAAACAAATGTATAGGCTTTTTTGTCATTTTATTAGCTGTGGCCGCCTAAAAAAATTCCAGTCCAGCCTGGCCCTCCCAAACTATTACCTGGCCAAGAAGGGTAGATTGATGAAAATGCACCGTTAGAAAGCTGAGGGGGCTGTGTCACAAAGCCAGCTCTGACCAATGGCTAACGATCCTTTCCTCATTCTAGCTTTTGGAGGCCCACATTTACCTTTTCTTGTGCATTCATAGTCTCATCCATCTGTCACTGTTGTGGAGTACAGGAAGCTGTTGTTGATTGACCTGTTTGTTTTTTATCCTGTGCAGTTCTATGACAAGTTTAACATCCGTCACAATATTGCCGAACTTCTCGAATACCTGTGGCAGGTCCCTAGTCATCGTAATGCTTGGAGACAGGTAGAGCCTTCTTCATGGACTGATTCTCTTGCTCTCTCTCTCTCTATTTGTGTGCACGCACGTGTGCATGCACATGTATGTGTCTGTCTTTGACTGCTACTTGAAATTTATACCATTCCAGATTGCCAAGGAGGAGGAAAAGGGTGTCTATTTGACTTTCTTAAACTTCCTGATTAATGATAGCATCTATCTTCTCGATGAAAGTCTTAACAAAATTCTTGAACTGAAAGAGTTGGAAGCCGAGATGTCAAATACCGCAGAATGGGAGCAAAGACCAGCCCAAGAGAGGCAGGAGAGAACCCGACTATTCCACTCCCAAGAGAATGTCAGTTTGACTTTTTTCTTCTATGATATGCATAACACATACATATGTAAATTATATGCATAAGTCATGAACCTAGAGTACCTAACAAATGGAAATTGCTGGGTATTGTTATTGTTAGATTATCCGGATTGATATGAAGTTGGCAAATGAGGATGTGAGTATGCTGGCATTTACTTCGGAGCAGATTACAGTTCCTTTCCTACTTCCTGAGATGGTAACAGCTTTTCCTTTCTTTACTATCTATACATGTTATCCCCAACGGTTTCAGTGGCTAAAGTTGTGTTTCTGGCCATTTTTGCGTTCTTAATTCTTTACAACCATTGCTGACCCACCTGCCCCCTTCCAGGTTGAGAGAGTGGCCAGCATGCTCAATTATTTTTTGTTGCAACTTGTGGGTCCCCAAAGAAAATCTCTTACTCTGAAAGATCCTGAAAAATATGAATTCCGTCCAAAACAGTTGCTTAAGCAGGTTGGTATCAAGTAGATTTCAAGTTTCCTCTTTTGTTGAACTTAATATCTCTTATAAAGTGGAGATATATTATTTGAAGCCAAATAACTGGGTTATACTCAGTGGATTTGTAGTTTTAATACCAGTTTGACTGAATGAGGTCTGACTGCTTATGCTTATTTAGGTGTCTGGTTAGGTTAAACTTGGACAATAATACAAAACCTGGCAGGGTCCGAGCTTACCTTAAGTTAAATCTAATCTAGGTATGCAGTAAAGAACCCTGTTGTATCAGGGGTTTGGTTAATCTCAATTTTCAAAGGGTAAATCGGTTTTAAAAAACAGATTTACTTTAATTTGAATTGCATCCAAGATTGAATTTAGCAGGCTCGTAATTCATATTGACCAGTGAACTCTAGAATGGTGATTACCAATTAAGGTTGTGATCGCCATCTTGTGTTTGAAGCTTTTGTGTAAAGTGAAATGTGGTTTAAATTTTTGAGCTTGTTGTATACTGATTTCTATGGGTGCAAATTATATATATGTATAGACAAGGCAACGTGGTTGTCATTGTGGATATGTGCAGAAGTTGGGTGGGACTGAGAGATTGAGCTCAACTGTGTCAAAAAATGGGATATCAGTAGCTTTTTCTTTTTGAGGGGATGAATAGGGATATCGGTATTTTTGTTTCTTTTCCTCTCCACATGAATTGGACAGGTTGGATTAGCAATCTCTTGGTGGTTTGAATAAATCATTAAGATGATAAGTAAAAAATACGAGTTTGGTAGTGAAGCTGTTGTAGAAGTGTCATCTGACACTAATTTTTGTGTTGTGTTTTGTTGGAACATCTAATTTAGTGTAATGCTTAGCGTCGAATATGTAAGAGTTTGTGAATTCTTAGTCCTGCGATGGAAAGCTGATATACAGGCTTGGCTGGGAATGACACTGTTCTGTCAGCCACTCAACTCTCATTTTGTACAAAAATGTTTATGTAATAATGCTTTTATAGCCTGCCAGAAATACATGCACCAACTTTTAATGGTTTATTTGTAGATTGTCTACATATATGTTCATCTTGCAAAGGGTGATACGGAAAACATTTTCCCGGCTGCTATATCAAAAGATGGTCGATCATACAATGAACAGGTAATTCAGCTGCGGCAAAGAGTTCATTAATTTCTCTTATTTGACAGTTATTGTTTAGACTCGGTAAGAGATGTTTTCGGTTCTCCATCTCTTCTGAATCATATGGTTGGCTGAAAATAATTTCACAATTGGCACTTGCTCCAGTTATTTAGTGCTGCAGCAGATGTTCTGCGAAGAATTGGTGAAGATGGAAGGGTAATACAGGAATTTATTGAGCTAGGTGCCAAGGCCAAAGTTGCAGCTTCTGAGGCAATGGACACTGAAGCTACTCTTGGAGAGATACCTGATGAATTCCTTGACCCAATTCAAGTATGTTCACTTCTTTTTGTGGATTTTTGTCGTTCTTTTGATAACTTGAAGGGTAATGCATGATTATCATATCAGGATTTGAAATGCAATTGCACATGTAATCCATTTTGTAACCCAAGCAGCCTTCTCAACCACCACTTGTTGACATGTGATTATGTTTTTTGTTTGTGGCAGTACACTTTGATGAAGGATCCAGTTATCTTACCTTCTTCAAGGATCACGGTAGACCGACCTGTCATTCAAAGGCATCTTCTTAGTGATAATGTATGTATGCATATCTTAATTTTTGAGGGGTTTACTGCTCCTCTCTCTCTCTCTCTCTCTCTCTCTCTCACTTTTTTATATATAATAGCAAGAATAATGAGTATGGTGATATGCTTGATGTGATCTGCAGACTGACCCTTTCAACCGTTCCCATCTTACTGCGGACATGCTGATTCCAAACGATGAGTTGAAGGGAAGAATTGAAGAGTTCATCAGGTCCCAGGAAATGAAGCAGCATGGGGAACGCCTTAGCAAGGAGAGCATCAAGGCGACAATACAAACCACGAATAGTGAAATGTTAATCGATTAGGACTGTAGGATTCTGAATTTTGGAGATTCCTATGATGGGGGACGAGACGGACAGTGGAAAAGTGGATTTGTAATTATTTCAATGCCAGTCATAGCATTTATATGTTTAGAGTTTTAACATTATTTTTTGTAAAAATTCAATGTAAGAAAAGCCGGTTATGGGCTTAATGATAATATTTACGTTTCTGAAAGTAGGCTCTTGGTGGGTTTGGGGTCAGAGAACAAGTTTTGTCTGTGCACCACATTCTGAGAAACCTTGCTTTGACACCATATCTTTCCAAAATCACTTCTCCCTTTTGTTAAAAAGGCCAAATGAAGATGGTCCAAATTGTTGGGAACTTGGGACGCTGCCAACTCCCAGTACTTTCGAGTTACAGGCTTTGTGAGCATCTAGAAACGTGTAGCATTGTTGTGTACTCTACTCATTGCAACCACTATGATGGATCCATTATTGTCGTCCCTCTTTAATTTGAAGTAACAATCCGTGTGGCTAAGGGTAGAGCGTAAGACTTTGAAGTGACTTGAAGGATGGCCAAACCCCCCCTTCGTTTTACGCTTCTGAGAGGATAGCCAATCACCCATTGCACCTTTTATGGGTGGTTGTAGCCACTCTCCATTAACAAGATCTAGTGGTGGTGATGCAAAACAAACCATACCAAATTTGGTATGCACAAGAACAAAGTCATCAATCTGGGGGTCACAATCTCCCCACGTGGTGGTTAGAGGTAGCGTTGATCAATGAAGAGGGAGAGGGATAAGGTTTCAAAATCTCAAAATTTCCCAAATGAACGACGAAAGGAAGCATTCGTTTGTGGCACTGCCATGTCAGCGCATAAGAGCAACACATAAAATTTTTAAGCATGTTTAGCATTTCTCTTCTGAGTTTTGGGCTTGTAGCCGTCTAGGTTGGTTGAAAAATATAACTAAACATGCAATACATCAAATATTAAAGAAAATAGGAAAAAGTCAATTAACAAGTGCATTTCTTGTAAACAACTTCATAAACGAAGTGGGCAATCCTCGACCCATGCTCAGAATCTGCCATATTGCCTTGTCTCACCTGGGTTTCGACAGCTGAAAGTAACATATATCAAGCAAATCACTTCTGTTTCCGGGAGTGGCTTATAGAGGACTTCTTTTCGTGTTTTGTGTCACTTTTTGAAGCCGCTTTCTGCATAAATTCTTAAACTCACAAATGGTTGAACTGCTGGTTCTCAATCAAAGCTTAGGTGTAAACACGGTTGCCTTTCGCTTCGCAAACTCTTGGGCAATGCTAATCGCACTCTTGCTATGACGCAGAGAGAACTCTGCAAGTAGGATTTGGCTTTCTTCCAATGTCAGATCACCATGATAGCCCTGTAAATATAGTGCAACAATTATTAATATCTGTAAATCGAAAACAGGTGCAAAATCTGTAACTTAATATTTTCTAGTATGTAATTTTTGACAAGTGTCCAACATGAACTTCTTCTTTGTCCTTTACAATGATGATCCCAACGGATTAATATAACATTGAGCATTCCCTAGTGTGTTTATACTTTAAAAATACATACAATGCAACAACTCCAGCATGCTCTGGTAATAGGTAAACATAAACCCATTTAAAACAGGTAGAAAACTGAATTTGGCTTCTCCTTTAGATACAACAAATTTATTACAACTTTTAACCAAGTCAAACAGCTGTATGAGGCACTGAGTTTTCAGTTTGGAAGCTTTACAAAAGACCAATAGCCAAGGCATCGACCTTTGGGTTCCTTTAAGTTCAATATAAATGAATATAAACTAATTCAAAAATAAAACGATAATAATCAGAGGAAAATAGCAGTCATGAATCATTTTCCAAAAAGAAGATGCAGTTTACATTTCTTTAATGTACTGCAGGCAATAGTCATTACCAGGCGTGAAGTTCTGTCACAAACAGCATGGTGCATGAGGATGCCTGCTGCAACTGACACATTGAAAGAGTCCACCATGCCTTTCATTGGAATACTGCAATGCAAATCTGACAACTCCAGGGCTTCATCACTTATCCCCCTGCAAGAGAGATTAGCCACAAAATTTAGAAAATTACATGTACATTTGGCAAGTGTTTTGATTTGAAAAGAGTTCTTGATGTGATAGAAAATAGAGAAGTGCTTTCAGTGGGATTCACATTTGAAAAGAGTTGGGGTCCACAAAATAAAAAATTTTGGTAAACCTTTTAGTGTTTAGTGTTTTCAAAGAAAAAATAAGCATGTGTTTTCTCAAAAGATTTCTGAAAGGTATGGGAAGTTTTCTAAAAAGTGTGTTGTGTTTTTTGTTTTTAGAGAAGCGTTTCGTTTGATAACTTTTTTTTATATGTAATTGGCCCCAAGGGGAGGTGGAAGGGAAGATTTGAATTGGTGACCTCTGCTTCATGAGGTTTGATTTCTAAGTGTGTTTTTGGGTTTGAAGAGATAGGCTTTCCAAACAAGTAACCAAACAAGTCCTACAATTTTCAAGAAACATAAGTAACAAAATGACTATCTCTAGGTCAGGCAAAAATCTTTTGCAGGTCATCCTTCTTTTTGCAGGCTGGCATCAAAATGCCATCGTAGATATTTTCATATTTTGTGAGAGTAGATATTAATTTTATCACAAATCTACAAATACATTTCAAAAAAAGAATAAAGGCTTTAACTAAATTATGAAGATAAGAGATCACATAAAACTCTAGTAATTATCAATTTCCCCTTTTTAATGCTTGTTTTAGATGGTTCGAATTTTTCCAGAGGGCATAAAAACATGAAACACAATACAACTTGTAGTTATCAACTAGAGAACATTAGCTGATCATAATGAGCATGAGCAACCAAAATTGAACCAAAAACCCAGATGAAATCATAATATGCATCCTAATTTTGAGAGCAACTAATAGGAAAGAAGGTAATTACCTGTTCTCATTCCCAACTACTATTGCAGTTGGGCATGACCAGTCCATGTCGTATATGGATACCTAGGCATAGTACCAAAGAGTCAGCCAAACACAACAGCTTGGATTTCTCTACTAATAGTATTTACTCAAAACACCTTTTTCATCGACAAAAATATCACAAAAGGAAAAGATTGATCATTACCGCATCCATTCCCACATGTGTCGTTGCTATTCGATAACCACGTGACTTAAGAACTTTAAAGCACTCTTGGGTGGAGTTCCAAATTTCAATATCCAACCATTTCTCTGCGCCCATGCTAACATGGCGGTTATCTCTATACCTGCAACCAGAATGCAGATTGCGTTGGCAAAGAAAAAGAAAATCACTTTTGGATCAAAACAGTCGATAATTAAATGTAATTGACAAGAGGCTACCACGACAAGATAATGGCAGTCATCTATACAAATGGAAGTTCAAATCT
>NC_081545.1:32238071-32279693 GCF_901000735.1 Corylus avellana
TTTATTTTTATTTTCCTTTCCTAAGATACTCTTTTGTGGTATCCACCATTCGTACTCTGTGTCTGATGTTACTACAAAATGATATCTGATGTTCATCATTATGCATACTAGTAAACATCACAAGGGGGGGGGGATAGATTGTTTTTTATGCTCATAAACAATTTTTGAAGATGCTTCAATGCCCAAAAACAAATCCTAATTTCCATAGAAATATTGCAAAAAAAGGCAAATGCTCAAAAATCTCAGAGAAACTCACAGATTGAAGATGCCCAAAATCTTAAAAGCGGAAGTAAAAAAACTCCAAAGCAAGGTGGCTTAATTATCGTTATGATGTTTCCGAGGATTCTTTAACGGCGATTTCAATCGTGTTACGAAACTCAACAGCTTACCTGGAGATAGACGCAAGAATCGGTGGAGAAGATGAAGACAACAGTCACACAGGGAAATATGAAGGAATTAAGTTTATTTAATTTGACGTTGAGTCTATGCTTGAGCCTCAAAATGACGTGAAAAAACTTATTTGTCATTTTTAAAAGCATAAATAAAAAAAGAACACGTGTCTTATTTTTATTAGGTGTGAGGTGGCAATGAAACAGTTTCTGTTAAGTCATTTAACGAAAAATGAGTTCAGGAGTAAAATGTTATTTTGGCCTACCTTAGGGACCTATAAATTGTTTTTTAAACCACATAGAATGATTTGTAAATTATACCAATTACATAGACCAATTTTGTATTTATCCCTAAAAATAGCGTCCCATGTTTTAAAATCACATATGTCAAAATCACATACCCAAACAAACCAAAGGTCAAATTGAAGCAAAATCGGCTAGGTGTACCTCTCTAAAATGAATATAACTCGAGAAAAAAAAAAAAAAAAAGCTATGTAATCTTAATTTAATTATTATTAAATGTTATCATTTGAGTTAGTAGATAAGTATTGCTAACATAATTAACAAAATATCTCAATTTTAAGCCGAGTTTTCTCAATTAATTTAAAACGTTGATTAGTCTTTATCTAAACTTGTGCCTTATAAACTTTAAAATTGATGTGATTTTTAAAATTACCATTGGATCAAAATTTAAGTATAATTTATCTAAAATTTAATGGTAATTTTAAAAATCACATCAGCTTTATTGCTTGTTACAAACACTTTTTGGTTTTTAAAAAACCAAACAGAATTTTAAAAAAAAAACCTCAATACTTCCAATTCCAAATAAATGTCGTATTAGAAGAATACCGGTATAATTGAAAGACAAGTGATTGGGTTTGGAATAACTTGAATAAAATGTCCTTTCTGTGTAAGATAAGTACAATTAACAAAGTAGGTTTCTAAATCTGAATAAATTTTTTATTTTATTTATTATTTACGGTTAATTTATATACATGTATGTTTTTTTCTTAATTTACTCGAAGTTTATAATCAGTATTTTCCACAAAGACCTGGACGACCAAACCACTGTCGACTCCTACCTCCCAATCACACACACACACACTGCTCTACACCCTGACTTTTCCTACTAATCCACGATTTCACCGTCAAATTCACATACGCATCTGTTTGTTTCCCGGGAAAATCTCCCCGTTTTTTTTTTTTCTTTCTTTTTAAACACGCCCACCTGATTTGTTATTAGTTCTGTCTAACACTACGTATTCAACTCAGGTTCTAGTTGTTTGTTTTCCAAGAAAATTTCACCCATTCGAACGGAGAAAGAACCATTTTGCGCACTATGGCGACCCCAAAACCCCAAAAGAGGTCCCCGGAGGAAATCGAGGACATAATCCTCAGGAAAATCTTCCTGGTATCGCTGACCGATTCGGCCGAATCATCAGCACCGTCCGATCCCCGAGTCGTCTACCTGGAGATGACCGCGGCGGAGATTCTGAGCGAGGGCAAAGAGATGAGGCTCTCGAGAGACTTGATGGAGAGGGTCCTGATCGATCGGCTCTCGGGGGGTTTCGTCTCCTCCGAACCGCCATTCCAGTACCTTACCGGGTGCTATCGGCGAGCCTACGAGGAGGGCAAGAAGATATCTTCCATGAAGGACAAGAACGTGAGGTCCGAGATGGAGTTTGTGGTGAGGCAAGCGAAGAAATTGGCGGTGTCGTACTGTAGGATTCACTTAGGGAACCCCGAATTGTTTCAGAATGCGAATGCGAATTCGAAGTCAGGTTCGAGCAATTCCCCGTTGTTGCCGCTGGTTTTCGCGGAGGTTGGGGGCTCGATGGACGGGTACGGAGCTGGTGGTAGCAGTGGCGGGACACAGTGCCCACCTGGCTTCTTGGAGGAGTTCTTTAGGGACTCGGATTTCGATAGCTTGGACCCCATATTGAAGGGATTGTATGAGGACTTGAGGGGCAGTGTGCTCAAGGTCTCGGCGCTCGGGAACTTTCAGCAGCCTTTGAGGGCTTTGCTGTATTTGGTTAGCTTCCCGGTTGGTGCCAAATCGTTGGTGAATCACCCGTGGTGGATTCCCAAAGGCGCCTATTTGAACGGCCGGGTTATCGAGATGACCAGCATACTGGGGCCATTTTTTCATGTTAGTGCTCTGCCTGATCATGCCATTTTCAAGAGCCAGCCTGATGTGGGGTGAGTGGATTTTCGTGTGCGGTGCCTGGGCTTTTGTTGGTTGCAATTTTATTTTTGTTATACTGGTTTCAAATTCTAGAATCTTTGGTTTCTGATTCTTTACTCAGTTTACTGTTGTAGAGAACAAAAGTTTTACTCAGTTGAACATTATGCAGCTGTTTGGCTTAACTAAAATATGCTATCTTATTTTTAAGAACCAAAAACAAAGGGACTCAACTTCATATGTTTCTACCACCCGTGCTTCTTTGTTTCTGAGCAGCTATTGGACTCTATGGTTAATGCATGTGTTGCTCTGTCTGTAAATTAGGACACTGTCTCATCTATTTAGTGTGATTGTCTAAAAAAAATTAAATTAAGAACTGATGGATGTTTAATATTGTATAACTTTTATAGCACTTCTTCAACCTCTTAATCTGCTTAGCCTTTTACTGATTTGGGTAAACTGCAGCTCGGTTTTGGATTGAAAAGAGGATTTAACATTAGAATGAGATTGTTTTCATCCGCTTATAAATACTGGAACTGAGCTCATTCTGTGTCATATTCTAGGTAGAGCACGGTTGAGTGTTATTGATATTGGTTTAGGTTCCCTCATGCAAATGAAAAGTAGGTGATGATATCAAGGGATTTGCTCTCTGATGTATTGATGTTGGTTTTTTAATGTTGCTTCTATTGTGTGTAGTTGATTGATCCATTTATCAAAACAAGATGTTGACTGTATACTATCTTAAAGCTAGGATATGAAATTACTGCATTGTTGTGTTATATGCCGTTCTGAGATTAAGTTTTTGAGTCTCTTTTGATCTTTGTGGGCCTTTTCTTTTGCTCAGTTTAGGATCACTGGATTTTTTCCTTCCTTTGGCAAGGAAGTTATTTTCTCTTACCTTCAAATTGGAATAAGTGGAAAACTAAAAGGATGATATGTGGTACTGTTGTTTGTTCCAGTTGGATGTAATGTAACCATACAATTAATGAGGGTTAAGATAAGTGATTGCAAAGAGTATGGCTTTGATTCTTGTTTCTTAAATTTTGCAGCTTCCTTTGGATGATTTAGTTTATGGATGAAATCCTATGTTCCTTTAGTTGTTTTTTCCACTACGCTCCCAGTTCAGTAATTTCTTTCATGCTTGCTGTATTTTATTCCTATTGAACATGTTAAATCTATAGCTTTGGACTGCTCATGGACAGATATTTAAGAATGATTTCTTACTAATGCATTATTACTCTGTAAAACACCAGACAGCAGTGCTTTTCAGAAGCATCAATTCGTCGACCGGCTGATTTATTATCCTCATTTACCACAATTAAAACGGTTATGAATAACTTATATGATGGTCTATCAGAAGTTATTCTCTCACTCCTTAAAAATACGGACATCCGTGAAAATGTGCTCGAGTATCTTGCAGAGGTGATCAATAAAAACTCGTCGAGGGCTCACATCCAGGTACTTTCCCAATTTTCACAGCATTGTTAATGTTGCAGTCACAATATACTAACAAACTTATTATATCTTTTTCTCTACTTTTCTATGGATAAGGATATTTTTGGTAATATTGTCACATTCTTTATCCTAATTTAAACTTGCACTGTATACATCACATTTAGGTTGATCCTCTATCGTGTGCAAGTTCAGGCATGTTCGTCAGTCTCAGTGCTGTTATGCTTCGGCTGTGTGAGCCGTTTTTAGACGCTAGCTTAACAAAAAGGGATAAAATTGATCCCAAATATGTATTTCACAGTAACCGACTGGATTTAACGTGAGGATTTCTGTTTAACGGACTTTGATTTTCTACTCTTAAGTTTATATTCATATCTATTGTCTTCTAATTATTTTGGTGATTTTCTATTAGAGGGTTGACTGCTCTTCATGCATCATCAGAAGAAGTTGCGGAATGGCTTAATAATACCAATTTGGGGAAGACTGATGGCTCTAGACAATATACTGATGGTGAAAATCGGTTGCTTCAATCTCAAGAAGCTACCAGTTCTGGCAGTGGTGCTAGTGGCTCCTCTAATGCAAAGCCAGCATCAAGCGGTGATAAAACTAAATATCCATTTATTTGCGAATGCTTCTTTATGACTGCAAGGGTGCTCCACTTGGGTTTATTAAAAGCATTTTCTGACTTTAAACATTTAGTTCAGGTAATAATACATGCTTTATACATGAGTAGAAATAAATTGCCACATTATTATTACTTTGTTAGGGCTTAGTTGTCATTGCTAGTGAGTAAGTATTTACTGTAGTCTGTTAAAATCTAAATTTTTTCATATATACTATTACTGTTTTTGACGGACTGATGGAAAGTAATATAAATTTATTTTAGGACATTCAAAGGTGTGAAGATTCTCTCTCTACTCTTAAAGACATGCAAGGGCATGCTCCTACTCCAGCATTGGAGCCGGACATTTCTCGCCTTGAGAAAGAAATAGAGTTGTATTCACAGGAAAAACTTTGTTATGAAGCTCAGATATTGAGGGTATGTCAGCTCTCTCTCTCTCTCCTCGTTCATGCAGACATACATGCAGTACCCATGATTTTGATATCCTACCACTCCTTGAAGTTCATTTGAATCATGTTCTGGTGGAGCATGGAGACCAATGGTTTGAATGCATTGTGGTGAAAGGTGGCATCCTAGTGTCATAAGTTGGATGGTCAGTGTATCTTCTAGTTGTTGGTATTCTTATCAACTGTGGAGAAACCCTGTGATCATCACCTTCTTGATGGACTGTATTCGTTTTCCCCCCGGTAGTTGTCAATCAGGGCCTGTACTTGAACCAAACTGAGGAGCCTCTGAGTTTCAGTTTTGCTAGATTCCACCTTCTACATCTTAGTTCGAACTTTTTCTATTTTTGTTTTTAATTGACAGTTGTTCCTATTTTTCTTGCCCTTCTCTAATATTCCATTCAAGGATTCCTCTCTTCTTTCTAAAGTAGTTCATTACTTTGGGCAAAGGATTATTAAAAATAATGATAATTTGCTGTATTTATGAAGTATGGATGCATCATGTGCTATCATATTTCTTTTATTATACACTGGATTATCAGATGATGTCTTTGTTTGCATTCACAATTTTTTTCCCTTCTTGGAACTACCTACCTTGAATCTAGTCCTTTTCAAAAATTATTTATTTATTTTTTCTTTTCTTTTTCCTTTTGGTGATTGGAAGGGTGCTTTCAACCATGTATCATTGTCAGTTTAATTTGTTAAAACTATTAAAGGACCTTTTTTCTTCTGATTATTGACACTACTGACCCTTGTATTTTTTTCCCTTAGGATGGAGCACTTATTCAGAATGCTCTTTCTTTCTACCGGTTGGTGGTGGTTTGGTTGGTTGGCCTGGTTGGTGGATTTAAGATGCCTCTGCCATCCGCTTGCCCAATGGAGTTTGCATGTATGCCAGAGCATTTTCTGGAAGATGCCATGGAATTGCTTATTTTTGCTTCCCGGATTCCGAAAGCTTTGGATGGGGTTTTGCTGGTAGACATCGAGTTGAAAAGTTTTATTCTTAACTTATTCTCTTCCTTCTCTCCAGAAGGTTTTCCGCTCTATAATAAATTATTTGTTCTTGCCTGGCAGGATGACTTCATGAACTTTATTATCATGTTCATGGCAAGTCCAAATTTTATTAGAAACCCTTATCTCAGAGCAAAGATGGTTGAAGTGCTAAACTGCTGGATGCCACGTAGAAGGTCTTCTTTAATTTTTTTTAATTGTAGGAGAGATTATTAAGTGCCCCTTAAATTTTCTAACTTAATAATGATGTGTCTCTGGCATTTTGTCTATTCCATGTGCAGTGGCTCATCTATTACAGCTACTCTATTTGAAGGGCACCAACTCTCTCTTGAGTATCTTGTGAGGAATCTTCTGAAGCTCTATGTTGACATTGAGTTCACTGGTTCTCACACGCAGGTGATTGCCACATAATTCATGTTTTTAAGGGTATAGAGGTAGTTGCAGTGACAATTTCAAGGGGCCAACAAATCTGACCAAAAAACAAATGTATAGGCTTTTTTGTCATTTTATTAGCTGTGGCCGCCTAAAAAAATTCCAGTCCAGCCTGGCCCTCCCAAACTATTACCTGGCCAAGAAGGGTAGATTGATGAAAATGCACCGTTAGAAAGCTGAGGGGGCTGTGTCACAAAGCCAGCTCTGACCAATGGCTAACGATCCTTTCCTCATTCTAGCTTTTGGAGGCCCACATTTACCTTTTCTTGTGCATTCATAGTCTCATCCATCTGTCACTGTTGTGGAGTACAGGAAGCTGTTGTTGATTGACCTGTTTGTTTTTTATCCTGTGCAGTTCTATGACAAGTTTAACATCCGTCACAATATTGCCGAACTTCTCGAATACCTGTGGCAGGTCCCTAGTCATCGTAATGCTTGGAGACAGGTAGAGCCTTCTTCATGGACTGATTCTCTTGCTCTCTCTCTCTCTATTTGTGTGCACGCACGTGTGCATGCACATGTATGTGTCTGTCTTTGACTGCTACTTGAAATTTATACCATTCCAGATTGCCAAGGAGGAGGAAAAGGGTGTCTATTTGACTTTCTTAAACTTCCTGATTAATGATAGCATCTATCTTCTCGATGAAAGTCTTAACAAAATTCTTGAACTGAAAGAGTTGGAAGCCGAGATGTCAAATACCGCAGAATGGGAGCAAAGACCAGCCCAAGAGAGGCAGGAGAGAACCCGACTATTCCACTCCCAAGAGAATGTCAGTTTGACTTTTTTCTTCTATGATATGCATAACACATACATATGTAAATTATATGCATAAGTCATGAACCTAGAGTACCTAACAAATGGAAATTGCTGGGTATTGTTATTGTTAGATTATCCGGATTGATATGAAGTTGGCAAATGAGGATGTGAGTATGCTGGCATTTACTTCGGAGCAGATTACAGTTCCTTTCCTACTTCCTGAGATGGTAACAGCTTTTCCTTTCTTTACTATCTATACATGTTATCCCCAACGGTTTCAGTGGCTAAAGTTGTGTTTCTGGCCATTTTTGCGTTCTTAATTCTGTACAACCATTGCTGACCCACCTGCCCCCTTCCAGGTTGAGAGAGTGGCCAGCATGCTCAATTATTTTTTGTTGCAACTTGTGGGTCCCCAAAGAAAATCTCTTACTCTGAAAGATCCTGAAAAATATGAATTCCGTCCAAAACAGTTGCTTAAGCAGGTTGGTATCAAGTAGATTTCAAGTTTCCTCTTTTGTTGAACTTAATATCTCTTATAAAGTGGAGATATATTATTTGAAGCCAAATAACTGGGTTATACTCAGTGGATTTGTAGTTTTAATACCAGTTTGACTGAATGAGGTCTGACTGCTTATGCTTATTTAGGTGTCTGGTTAGGTTAAACTTGGACAATAATACAAAACCTGGCAGGGTCCGAGCTTACCTTAAGTTAAATCTAATCTAGGTATGCAGTAAAGAACCCTGTTGTATCAGGGGTTTGGTTAATCTCAATTTTCAAAGGGTAAATCGGTTTTAAAAAACAGATTTACTTTAATTTGAATTGCATCCAAGATTGAATTTAGCAGGCTCGTAATTCATATTGACCAGTGAACTCTAGAATGGTGATTACCAATTAAGGTTGTGATCGCCATCTTGTGTTTGAAGCTTTTGTGTAAAGTGAAATGTGGTTTAAATTTTTGAGCTTGTTGTATACTGATTTCTATGGGTGCAAATTATATATATGTATAGACAAGGCAACGTGGTTGTCATTGTGGATATGTGCAGAAGTTGGGTGGGACTGAGAGATTGAGCTCAACTGTGTCAAAAAATGGGATATCAGTAGCTTTTTCTTTTTGAGGGGATGAATAGGGATATCGGTATTTTTGTTTCTTTTCCTCTCCACATGAATTGGACAGGTTGGATTAGCAATCTCTTGGTGGTTTGAATAAATCATTAAGATGATAAGTAAAAAATACGAGTTTGGTAGTGAAGCTGTTGTAGAAGTGTCATCTGACACTAATTTTTGTGTTGTGTTTTGTTGGAACATCTAATTTAGTGTAATGCTTAGCGTCGAATATGTAAGAGTTTGTGAATTCTTAGTCCTGCGATGGAAAGCTGATATACAGGCTTGGCTGGGAATGACACTGTTCTGTCAGCCACTCAACTCTCATTTTGTACAAAAATGTTTATGTAATAATGCTTTTATAGCCTGCCAGAAATACATGCACCAACTTTTAATGGTTTATTTGTAGATTGTCTACATATATGTTCATCTTGCAAAGGGTGATACGGAAAACATTTTCCCGGCTGCTATATCAAAAGATGGTCGATCATACAATGAACAGGTAATTCAGCTGCGGCAAAGAGTTCATTAATTTCTCTTATTTGACAGTTATTGTTTAGACTCGGTAAGAGATGTTTTCGGTTCTCCATCTCTTCTGAATCATATGGTTGGCTGAAAATAATTTCACAATTGGCACTTGCTCCAGTTATTTAGTGCTGCAGCAGATGTTCTGCGAAGAATTGGTGAAGATGGAAGGGTAATACAGGAATTTATTGAGCTAGGTGCCAAGGCCAAAGTTGCAGCTTCTGAGGCAATGGACACTGAAGCTACTCTTGGAGAGATACCTGATGAATTCCTTGACCCAATTCAAGTATGTTCACTTCTTTTTGTGGATTTTTGTCGTTCTTTTGATAACTTGAAGGGTAATGCATGATTATCATATCAGGATTTGAAATGCAATTGCACATGTAATCCATTTTGTAACCCAAGCAGCCTTCTCAACCACCACTTGTTGACATGTGATTATGTTTTTTGTTTGTGGCAGTACACTTTGATGAAGGATCCAGTTATCTTACCTTCTTCAAGGATCACGGTAGACCGACCTGTCATTCAAAGGCATCTTCTTAGTGATAATGTATGTATGCATATCTTAATTTTTGAGGGGTTTACTGCTCCTCTCTCTCTCTCTCTCTCTCTCTCTCTCACTTTTTTATATATAATAGCAAGAATAATGAGTATGGTGATATGCTTGATGTGATCTGCAGACTGACCCTTTCAACCGTTCCCATCTTACTGCGGACATGCTGATTCCAAACGATGAGTTGAAGGGAAGAATTGAAGAGTTCATCAGGTCCCAGGAAATGAAGCAGCATGGGGAACGCCTTAGCAAGGAGAGCATCAAGGCGACAATACAAACCACGAATAGTGAAATGTTAATCGATTAGGACTGTAGGATTCTGAATTTTGGAGATTCCTATGATGGGGGACGAGACGGACAGTGGAAAAGTGGATTTGTAATTATTTCAATGCCAGTCATAGCATTTATATGTTTAGAGTTTTAACATTATTTTTTGTAAAAATTCAATGTAAGAAAAGCCGGTTATGGGCTTAATGATAATATTTACGTTTCTGAAAGTAGGCTCTTGGTGGGTTTGGGGTCAGAGAACAAGTTTTGTCTGTGCACCACATTCTGAGAAACCTTGCTTTGACACCATATCTTTCCAAAATCACTTCTCCCTTTTGTTAAAAAGGCCAAATGAAGATGGTCCAAATTGTTGGGAACTTGGGACGCTGCCAACTCCCAGTACTTTCGAGTTACAGGCTTTGTGAGCATCTAGAAACGTGTAGCATTGTTGTGTACTCTACTCATTGCAACCACTATGATGGATCCATTATTGTCGTCCCTCTTTAATTTGAAGTAACAATCCGTGTGGCTAAGGGTAGAGCGTAAGACTTTGAAGTGACTTGAAGGATGGCCAAACCACCCCTTCGTTTTACGCTTCTGAGAGGATAGCCAATCACCCATTGCACCTTTTATGGGTGGTTGTAGCCACTCTCCATTAACAAGATCTAGTGGTGGTGATGCAAAACAAACCATACCAAATTTGGTATGCACAAGAACAAAGTCATCAATCTGGGGGTCACAATCTCCCCACGTGGTGGTTAGAGGTAGCGTTGATCAATGAAGAGGGAGAGGGATAAGGTTTCAAAATCTCAAAATTTCCCAAATGAACGACGAAAGGAAGCATTCGTTTGTGGCACTGCCATGTCAGCGCATAAGAGCAACACATAAAATTTTTAAGCATGTTTAGCATTTCTCTTCTGAGTTTTGGGCTTGTAGCCGTCTAGGTTGGTTGAAAAATATAACTAAACATGCAATACATCAAATATTAAAGAAAATAGGAAAAAGTCAATTAACAAGTGCATTTCTTGTAAACAACTTCATAAACGAAGTGGGCAATCCTCGACCCATGCTCAGAATCTGCCATATTGCCTTGTCTCACCTGGGTTTCGACAGCTGAAAGTAACATATATCAAGCAAATCACTTCTGTTTCCGGGAGTGGCTTATAGAGGACTTCTTTTCGTGTTTTGTGTCACTTTTTGAAGCCGCTTTCTGCATAAATTCTTAAACTCACAAATGGTTGAACTGCTGGTTCTCAATCAAAGCTTAGGTGTAAACACGGTTGCCTTTCGCTTCGCAAACTCTTGGGCAATGCTAATCGCACTCTTGCTATGACGCAGAGAGAACTCTGCAAGTAGGATTTGGCTTTCTTCCAATGTCAGATCACCATGATAGCCCTGTAAATATAGTGCAACAATTATTAATATCTGTAAATCGAAAACAGGTGCAAAATCTGTAACTTAATATTTTCTAGTATGTAATTTTTGACAAGTGTCCAACATGAACTTCTTCTTTGTCCTTTACAATGATGATCCCAACGGATTAATATAACATTGAGCATTCCCTAGTGTGTTTATACTTTAAAAATACATACAATGCAACAACTCCAGCATGCTCTGGTAATAGGTAAACATAAACCCATTTAAAACAGGTAGAAAACTGAATTTGGCTTCTCCTTTAGATACAACAAATTTATTACAACTTTTAACCAAGTCAAACAGCTGTATGAGGCACTGAGTTTTCAGTTTGGAAGCTTTACAAAAGACCAATAGCCAAGGCATCGACCTTTGGGTTCCTTTAAGTTCAATATAAATGAATATAAACTAATTCAAAAATAAAACGATAATAATCAGAGGAAAATAGCAGTCATGAATCATTTTCCAAAAAGAAGATGCAGTTTACATTTCTTTAATGTACTGCAGGCAATAGTCATTACCAGGCGTGAAGTTCTGTCACAAACAGCATGGTGCATGAGGATGCCTGCTGCAACTGACACATTGAAAGAGTCCACCATGCCTTTCATTGGAATACTGCAATGCAAATCTGACAACTCCAGGGCTTCATCACTTATCCCCCTGCAAGAGAGATTAGCCACAAAATTTAGAAAATTACATGTACATTTGGCAAGTGTTTTGATTTGAAAAGAGTTCTTGATGTGATAGAAAATAGAGAAGTGCTTTCAGTGGGATTCACATTTGAAAAGAGTTGGGGTCCACAAAATAAAAAATTTTGGTAAACCTTTTAGTGTTTAGTGTTTTCAAAGAAAAAATAAGCATGTGTTTTCTCAAAAGATTTCTGAAAGGTATGGGAAGTTTTCTAAAAAGTGTGTTGTGTTTTTTGTTTTTAGAGAAGCGTTTCGTTTGATAACTTTTTTTTATATGTAATTGGCCCCAAGGGGAGGTGGAAGGGAAGATTTGAATTGGTGACCTCTGCTTCATGAGGTTTGATTTCTAAGTGTGTTTTTGGGTTTGAAGAGATAGGCTTTCCAAACAAGTAACCAAACAAGTCCTACAATTTTCAAGAAACATAAGTAACAAAATGACTATCTCTAGGTCAGGCAAAAATCTTTTGCAGGTCATCCTTCTTTTTGCAGGCTGGCATCAAAATGCCATCGTAGATATTTTCATATTTTGTGAGAGTAGATATTAATTTTATCACAAATCTACAAATACATTTCAAAAAAAGAATAAAGGCTTTAACTAAATTATGAAGATAAGAGATCACATAAAACTCTAGTAATTATCAATTTCCCCTTTTTAATGCTTGTTTTAGATGGTTCGAATTTTTCCAGAGGGCATAAAAACATGAAACACAATACAACTTGTAGTTATCAACTAGAGAACATTAGCTGATCATAATGAGCATGAGCAACCAAAATTGAACCAAAAACCCAGATGAAATCATAATATGCATCCTAATTTTGAGAGCAACTAATAGGAAAGAAGGTAATTACCTGTTCTCATTCCCAACTACTATTGCAGTTGGGCATGACCAGTCCATGTCGTATATGGATACCTAGGCATAGTACCAAAGAGTCAGCCAAACACAACAGCTTGGATTTCTCTACTAATAGTATTTACTCAAAACACCTTTTTCATCGACAAAAATATCACAAAAGGAAAAGATTGATCATTACCGCATCCATTCCCACATGTGTCGTTGCTATTCGATAACCACGTGACTTAAGAACTTTAAAGCACTCTTGGGTGGAGTTCCAAATTTCAATATCCAACCATTTCTCTGCGCCCATGCTAACATGGCGGTTATCTCTATACCTGCAACCAGAATGCAGATTGCGTTGGCAAAGAAAAAGAAAATCACTTTTGGATCAAAACAGTCGATAATTAAATGTAATTGACAAGAGGCTACCACGACAAGATAATGGCAGTCATCTATACAAATGGAAGTTCAAATCTAAAACCAGCACCAGTTCGCAAAACCCACCCAAATGAACAGCATCAGTGCTCAAGGTTACCAGTTTTCCAAATGGTCACATTCTAAATTATCAAATTTTACAATCCAAATCCACATAGATTAAATATTTAAATCCAAAGCAAGGAAAACTTAAACTAAAAAACACAATGGAGGACTCAATCTCATGAGATACTCGAATGCAGCCCAGAACTATTGGTTATACCATAATATACTATTGAAGCAAAGCTTCTCTTTCTTTCTCTTTTTTTTTTTTTTCCTGACCGAAAACAATATCCAATCAATGCTAGAAGTAACAACTTGTCTAAAAATCCTCACTAAACAAATAAACCCTGAAAGAGAATAAATCTTGGCTTGATTGTAGCTTAACCCTTTTCAATTCTTTCACTCATTCAAAAGCAAAATATATATATATATATATATATTAAGCGCAAAACTGTCCACAATCACTTGCCTAAACTCACTATTATACTTAAAACGCAGCTAACATATATATATATATATATATATATATAACCAATGCACTAAACACTTAAAATTGCCAAAGATCAATAAATTATCATTCAAAACTGAGCCTTTTTATCTTTTCTCGTTTCACCTCAATTCTCGTTGCACCTTTTTGAGTCACACGAGACGACATGGACCGACTGAAACCCGAGTGCGTCCGCAGACCGGCACACGGCCGAGACATTCCCGAAATCGCACAGCCCTTCGACAACCAAGCAGACGGAGTAGCTCCTATTCAGCACCACATTCCGAAACTTCTCCTTCCTCACGTCTAATATGTGCGGACTCATCGCCTCCAGCACCTCGCTACTGCTCAAGCACTCACCAGTCCCGCACCTGAACCGGTCGAGGTACGGGAACCACCGGTCGGACCGCACGGAGTCGCCTCCCCCGTCGAGAGTGACGGAGCGGCGGTCCATCTTCATGAGCCGCGCGACGTCGTCGGGGTTTGCGAGGAGTTGCTCAACGGTGTCGTTTGAGAGGCCCTCATCCGGTTCTAGGGTTGGAGTTGTGGCTTCTATTAGAAGCGCAGCTCCTTCGGTGGAAGAAGCATGAGATCGTAAAGGAACTCTGTACGGCGCGATTCTGAGTCCTAGTTTTGCCAAATTGTAGAAAACGAATTAGACGAAAAATATACACAAAGAGAGAGAGAGAGAGAGAGAGAGAGAGAGAGAGTACCTTGAGGATGAGAGAAGTAAGTGAGAGGTGGAAGGGAGATTGAGGAGGAGGTTGGCCGAGTGCTTCGAAGCTTGCATTCGAGGGAGAAGAGAGATGTACGGACCAGGGTTTTGCAGGCGCTCATTGCTTGCACCAGAGAGAGAGAGAGAGAGTTTGGCGCCAAGAAGTTGGGGAGTAGCTGAGCGAAGGGTGTTTTTTTTTTTTTTTTTTTTTTTTTGAGAACCTGAGCCGGCTGAGCGAGGGGTGTTGGAAGGTCGAGGAGGGCTATCTGGATAGCGCCTTACGCGCTCTGGTGAAACGACGACGTTTTGAAGGGGGATGATGCAGCAGAGTGCTTGCTTCTTCTTTTTTTTTTTTTTTAATTTACCGAGAAATGCTATTCGTCCAATTCTTATAAATTTACCATTATTTCATTACCAGTTCCGTCGCTAATATTTCACGATGAACTCTAATGTTTTTTTTTTTTTTTACTGTGCAAAATTAAGTTTCAAAATTCATTACCACTATTACCATTGCTGTCTTTGTCAGGAGATATACTCTTTGAACAATATACCTCTTAAACAGAACCCTTACTGTTGCGTCCAAAGATAATCCCAAGACTTAGAAAATTTCAAAAATTTCAAACAAATACTCAGATCATATTGAAGAAGATAATATATGCAACTTACCAAAATTTGACCAAATGCATATGCAAACCAGCCATGATTTCATCCAAACATATCATCATTCACAAATGTGAAAAACCACGTATAGTAAACAAAAGGAGAAGATTCCAGGGAAAAATTTTGACTCCACATCATTAAGTTGCATGGCAGTCGTATAATAATTTACTAAATATTATTATTCTTTTCGATTTATTACAGACCAGGGCCAGTGTTGGTATGAGAAGAGCTCCATGTCTTTTACTAATTCCTGAAACCTCAAGAAGACTTTACCAGTCAAGAAGAAAGAGCGCCCTTTGAAATGACATCAAAAGATATTCCATTCTCTTGAAGCCGTTCTTGGAGATCAGTTGGGCCAAATACAATCCCTGGAGGTAGAACTCCTCCCTTTGGTAGGTTGTCTCGTTGGCTCAGAACAATAAGAGCACACTGAAGCAGAATTATTGGGGTGGCCAGATAGCCGATCTCAGGTCCCATTACTCTTGTTATTATTTCCATATCAGGTTTCATGTTTCCCTCTGAGATGAGACTGCTGTTGCTAAAACCCTGCCCAACAAACCACATCTTAAATGAAGCACTTCTAACCTCATCCTCAGAGGGGCCCTTCTTCCTGAACCATCCAATACTGAAAAATGAGGGAAATGTTAAGAGAAGCCACCTCCCAAAACCAGTTTTGCCCAGAAGCCCAATACACATCCCAACAGTGATGTATCGGAAGACACCCAACAAAGATTTGGCGCCTATCTTCACCCCAAAATGAACTGGCTTCACAGTTGACCAGAAGGCCTTCCTCTTTTCAATCTGTTCAACACCCTCATTAACACCTGGAAGTCCATGGGGATTTTCTGTCAGAGCTGCGAGTGTTCTTCGAACGACAGTAGAATCTGCTGAAGGTAGTTTTACTGCCCGAAGCCCAATCTTTTTCTGGTGCTCTATAAGAGGTCCTCCTTTGGGAGGTGCGGGACCAGGGATCTACAACCAGCAAAGTAAAATTGACATCAATATTTGCAGCTTGTGGCCCAATTAGCAAGACCACAGCAAGATATTATACTGTTGGTTTAAAGAGTTTCAGAAGTCTACACATCATCATTTATTAAATTTAAAGAATGAGAGATAAAAATCGACATCATATGATGTTACAAACACATTGAATTGAAAAAATGACTCATTTCCAGTCAAAAAAGCTTATTGAAAGAATAATTATAATTTCCACTCCAACACCACTAAGACTATCAACATGGAGCTACTACTATAGCTGCACCAAAGCCAAAGCTTTTGCTATGACTACCCCTTGCAATGGCAGTGGTGAAGTCAGTAAATTACACAGTGAATGGTGTCATTACGGTGGTGGCACAATTTTATCACTTCCACATCCATCAATTCATTTCATGCACTGCCTCTACCAACAAAAGATTCAACACTATTACCGCAATTCCAACCTCTCTTAGAAGTTCCCACTTCCAAAGCCACTAAAATTGCCACCACCATGACCGCCATATTTTTAGGAATTCTCCTATAATTAATCCAATACTAGACTATGCTTTAGCGACCTTACCAAATGTCATATGAAGTGCATACTACACACATGATTCAGTTAGATCGCAACCTCCACACCTCAATTTAAGTAGATAATGCATCTCAACGCTGAAAACAATTTTGTGTAACTCCATAATCGTCTGATGCAGTTTAATTGTCAATCCAATTACGACAACTAGACCCAAAAGAACCCAACAATCAAAACCAAGAAGGCCAATAAACTCAAACATCTAAAAATCAAACAGTTCTGCAATAAAACCACACTAACACTCATAACCACAAACAACATTACACATCGAATTCCACAAATCAAGATGAGAATTTAGAAGAGAAATTATCTTACCGTCGGCCTAGCTCGTCTGGGCCTCGACCGCCTCAGGGCCTGCAAACTATCCGCATTGGCCACGCCCAGAACTGCCGACTCGAAGGTCCCCAAATTCCCAACGATCCTCCTCTCCGACTCCAAGCTCACGTAAGCTTCGACCCAGTTCGGAACTGCCGGCGCCACCCACTGCCTGGAATTGAACATCAAGCCCAGTTCAGCCGGAACCGAGTCGAACCCACATGCGGAAACGATCAAAGACCCCGTCTCGGCCGCCTTCTCGCCGTACTTGGCCTCCATCCTCTCCATGAACTCGGGCTCCCCGCAAATGTCCAAGTAATCGCACCCGGTCTCGACGCAGGCGGCGACGACGGGCTCGCCGTAGAGGCGGAAGGGCCCTACGCAGTTGAGGACGAGGCGGGTTTGCGCGCAAAGCGAGAGGAGGGATTGTGGGTCGGAGGTGTCGAAGGTGAGGATGGGAATGGGGGGTGGGGAGTTGGGGTGCGAAGCCCATTGGAGGGTCTGGGTGAGCTTGTTAGCGTTGCGCCCGGCCAGGGCTAGGGTTCTGAGACGTGGGTGGGAGAGGAATCTGAGGGCTTCTTTCACTACGTACTTGCCTGTGAAGCCTGAGGCTCCCAGGATGATCAGGTCGTAGCGGGTATTGTTGGGCTTTGGATCTTGATTTTCTTCCATCGTTGCGACTTGCGAGAGTTGGAGGAGGCGGCACTCCACTGGGAAATGGGGGGTTTCAGAATTCAGACAACGATTTATATATGTTAAGGGAAAGAGAAGGTCTTGAAACGTATCGATGTGTGTACCATTTTTGCAGCTTTTGGATTGGAAACGGTGTTTTTGGAGTGATCGAACCGCCTAAATCTTAACCTAAATTACAATTAAAACCTATTTATACATTATAACTTATATTTAAATTTTTTAATAAATATATCATAGTTTTGTGGGGGGGGGTTTTTATTGAAAAATGTTATTCAGTTTCATGTGAAACATCTTTGAATGTTTTATTTGCTTTTGGGATTTAAGATTTTGTAATATTTTTCTTTTCAAGTGATTTAGTTACTTATTAGGCTTTAATATCCGCTGTTATAATGTTATTAATTAGCAATAGTTGCCGTTTTATCTTTATTTATATTTTCTCTTTCAAGCTTTGTATTTTCTATTTAAAGATAGCTCATTGTATATCAACTTACAACTCTAATAATGAATATTTGAGAAGATACAAAAATTTATGTGTGTTTTTAGAGTAATGTTATAACTCTTCTTAGAGCCATCCCAAATATGACGTGGATTTTAAAATCACCAGTATATCAAAAGTCAATAAATCACATCTTAATTTCAATAGCGATTTTAAAAATCACATTATATTTTGGATGACTCTAGACGAATTCTAAAAAGACTTATAGCATTACTCGTGTTTTTATCCTTAGCTATGCATAGCTTGAGTTCTTTATAGAATTTAAGACCCAATTCTTCCATCCACACTTCACATGCTGCATCAGTGAGCCTCACCTTTGACTAGGGTGGCCATAAGCATCATCTCTTGGGGCAAGGCGGGCTAGAGAATTAGGTGGATTTTTTATTTTTTTAACAAAAATTTGAGGATTTCATTAATTAAAAATTACGAGCAAAAGGCTATTACAACATAAAACTCTACAAAAATCATAGTCACATACTATAATGTTACAAAGTCATAGATACAAACAAAAATTCTTACAATCAGGTGCTATTTACGACTTCAATTTTTTGTTAACCCATGTATAAATACAGTTAAAGACTAGATCTGCTCCAAATAGACTAGATCTAAGACATAGGTAGCCAAATTTCATAACAAAATTTATTTGAACTGACCGTGAGAGATAACCCTCCCTCACACTTAATTATTTCTCCTCACTCATGATGACAGATTTAGAGAGAAGAAACATCTTAATCAAAATAAAAACACAAACAAACAACAAACAAGTAGCAGCAGCGGACAGGGAGAAGATGAACGGCACGACACAGTGAAAGGTAGACGGACGCATAGCGGAGAGGCCTAAGTTGTTGATCTGGCCGGAGAACACCTAAAAAAAAAAGAAGGGATGAGGAGGGTAGAAGCAAGGAGTAGAAGGGGAAGGGGAGAGGATGAGGGAGAATATCTGCTCCCTCCTCCTCTCAAAACTGTTTTATGAGGAAAAGGGCCGAGAAATGCATTAATATTATTTGATTCTTTTTTTTTTTTTTTTTGAAAGAAATACATTCCATTTCATTGATAATAATTACGAGCATAAAACTCTTACATCGCAGGAGCACAAAGCCTTGAAAATGCAAATTATAACCGAAGCTATAAGGATACAACATCACCTAAAACCTCCGCTAACCTATGACTAGTTTTCAGTTGAAATAACAGATCTGCATAAGACAAACGCAATCCAATGCATAGGTAGCGCAAATTTCTCCTCGACCCAAAAACCAGGATGAAGTTCACGTCCACAACTCGAAGGTTTGGACTACAATTCACATCCACGACCTAAAAGATCTGGACTAAAATTCAGTTCACATCCAAGCAGGCAGATCGAGTGGCCAAGCCTTATTAGAAAACAGAAGCAAGAAAACCTAAATAAAACGTGGGCGAACCAAAGAGGCAGGACCTTATTACAAGCAAATAACAGGAATGAAATGCATACAGGGAAAAAAAATGAACAAAGACAATACGAGGAAAATAAAACAAACGGGAACAGGCACATGCAGCGTGGATGCCGATTGTGCACTCGCCGGAAACCGACACCAAAAGGGAACGATGGAAGCTCGACGTGGTGGAGATGCGAAAAAAGCCCAAAACAGTGGACGGAGGGTGGTGAAACCGATCGCCAGCTGGCCGAAAAACCATCGCAGCAAGGGACGTTGAAGCTCATCGCAGGAGGGGCATGAGGAAAGACCCAGCATTAGACGGTGGGCGGCAGAGCGGGCGGAGGAGATCGGCGGCGAACACAAAACAAAACTGGGGGGAGTTTGAAAGAAACCCCCAAAATCAGCACCCACATCGAGTGGCACACAAGCAAAGCTACAAGAACATCACCCAAAAAACACAGCAAAAAAATAGAAAGGAAATGAGCAGAAAACAACCAGAGAGCCCTGCCAAGGACAAATGCGGAACAAAGAGGAAAGGGCGGCTGAGAAAGGGTAGGGAGAAGGCAACCTGGGCCAGGGACATCAAGTAAACTACTGGCACCTAGTGCAAGGGCCGGTGAGGGGAAGGAGGGAGGCAACAAACGGCCATCCCTCCTCCCCTCACCATGGGGGAGGGGGCTTACCTGAGGCTGCGGTGCTAGAGAGAAAGTGAGAAAACCCTAATGGGAAAAAGGAATATTATTTGATTCTCTTACAACTTAAATCTCCAACATTTCATCATTGAAATACATCTTAAAAAAATTGATAGCATTAAATAAGTAAATCAAATAATATATTAATATCAAAGTTATTCCTAAATAAAATTATCATGTTGAACATTGTGCGGTAAAGATAACAGTTAGTCAACAATAAATTATGATCCAAAGTCCTAACTACCAACTGGATCATCATTGCATGAGATATGTTTTTTTTTCCTCTCTCTCTAACATGAGATATGGATTGCTTTTGTCCACACACAACGTTCAAAAATATGAAATGTGTATTACCGAACATAAATTACTTGCTTTGATAACACACAAATTTTTGCATTTATTTGAACCGTTAAATGTAATGGACGGTTTAAATTTTAAAATATGAGAATCTCATATTTTAGAAAATTTATGAGGATCTCAAGTCCTTTTGTTTTTTGAATAGGGTGCAAATTGCATCATAAAACGGACAATTTAGCTCTACTCCCAGTGAGAAGAGACCCTTCTTTGAAAAGCTTATAAGCCAGTCTTTTTTAAAAGGACACAAATTTCAAAGAAAATTTATATCATTTCTAAAAGAGAAATGACTAGTGTCAATATTTTTCTCCTATTTTCTTCATCTTATCTTACAAATCAATCATTAGATTTGTAAACTTATGTAAACCCCACATAAGTCTATGGTGGACCTTATAAATCTAATAGTTGATCTATTAAATTTGTAAGATAATATGAGAAAAATATGAACAAATTATTAACATTAATCATTTCTCTTCAAAAAGAAAAAGAGAAATGATTGATGTCAATATTTTTTTCATCTCATCTTACAAATAAATAATTAGATTTGTGCACTTATGTGGACTCCACATAAGTATATGGTGCACTTATGTGCGCTTGTAATCTAGCCGTGTGAAGCATAAAAGCAAAAAATGGTCTCTTTCACCATGTTGATGTGTAACATATGGGTCAACAATTTCTAGACATGTCTCAAAGACTCAAAGATTAGAGAAAAAAGATTATAGAAAACTTGAGCTGCCTCCTCTATTTCAAGTTTAGGAGAAAAAATGTATAAAAATTACTTGTGACAGCTAGATTACAAACAACAAGAACTCTCATCACTAGCCTGTCTGTACCTATTAATTTCACATGTCAACTGTATATAATGCAAAATCAGAATCGATGATATTCAGCCTCAGATCTGAAAATGAAGTTTGAAAGGTAATTACTCTCTTTCAGGAAGGATTCACATTGCACATACCTGCTTATCTAGCTCTATCAGACTACACCCAGGAGTCCTTTTCAAACCTTTATCCTTTACAATGGCTCTTATTTTGGCTACTTCATCCCATTTCCCACCTTCTGCATATAAATTTGACACCATAGAATAAGCGCTTGAGTTCTCAGGTACCAGTTCCAGCAGTTGCCTCCCTACAACCTCCCCAATCTCTGTATTTCTATGTACTATACAAGCAGCAAGCAAAGCACCCAGTGCAGAAGTACTTTTTCCTGATGGCATGCGCCTAACCATGTCATATGCTTCATCAAGCTGTCCTGCGCGGCTTAATAAATCTACCATACAACTATAATGTACTTCACATGGAACAATAGCATATTCTTCGCTCATGGACCTGAAAACTTGCAGACCATCTTCTACCAAGCCTGAATGACTGCAAGCAGTGAGTATTGACGTAAAGGTTACCTCATCAGGCTCGATCTTTTCTTCTTCTTTCATTCGATCAAATAGTTTTAGTACCTCTGCAGAGCTCCCGTGCATGGCATATGCAGCTATCATTGTGTTCCATGATGTAAGGCACCGCTTGCTCACGTGCTCAAAGACATCTCTGGCCATATCTAATCTACCACACTTGGCATAAGTAGTGATGAGAGAATTGATAACAGGTATCTCTCTGTCCATATAAATGCGATACAAGTGACACTGAACTTCCCTTGCTAAATTTACACAAGCAAGCTGAGAAAATGCCTGAAGCAGACTAATTACAGTGACCAAGTCATGTTCCAGCTTTTCTCTTTGCATCAGCCGGAACAAGATAATGGCTTCATCCGCATGCCCATGAAGCACATAACTCATCATCATTGAAGTCCAAGAGACCAGGTCTTTATATTTTATCCGGTTAAATAGTTGCCTTGCATAGACCATACGACCACATTTTGCATACATATAGATGGTTTGGTTGGCAATTTCAGTGTTCCAGTCTAACCCGCGTCTTAATAAGTATCCATGGAGACACCTACCTCTTTTAATGTCTTTCAAATTAGAGGATGCAGAAAGCACACTTACAATGGAACTTATATTTGGTTTGATACCTGCTTTAACCATTTCAATAAAGGTCATCATAGCTTCACAAGAAAACTCGTTTTGGAGATAACCAGTCATCATCACACTATAGGAAATAGCATCTCTTTTCTCCATGCTATCAAACAATCCCCTGGCTTGGATTAAGCTGTTGCATTTACAATACAAATCAACCAAAGCAGTTATGGCTACCAGATCCAGGTCAACTCCAGTTCGAATGATGTAACCATGAATGCTCTTGCCTTGAAGCAAATACTTCAAGGTAGCACAGCACAAAATCCCATTGGCTAAAGTTATCAAATCAGGCATGAAGTTTTCTTGCACCATTTGGCAGAAAAGGTTGAAAGCTTCAAAGGGCTGCTCCATTTGAAGATGACCAGCAATCATAGCATTCCAAGAACCAATTGTTTTTGAATCCATTTTCCCAAAGATGCAGGCAGCCGTTCTTAGTGCCCCACAATTGGTATACATGTCCATAAGACTAGTTTCAAAGACTTCATCTGAACAACCAATGCTTCTTCTAATAGCATAAGCATGGATGGAACGACCCACTTCTAGTGCTTCCAAGTGTGCCGCAGCTTGAAGTAAGCTCACCAAAGTCACCCGATTGGGATCCAGTTGATGATTTTGCATATGACGAGCGACACAGAAAGCCTCATACCCACGGTGATCGCTGCATTGAGCATACCCAGTGATCATCGACGTATAAACAACAACATCTTTGTCAGCTATTTCATCAAACACTCTAGATGCGTCTTCAATATCTCCATGTCTACAATACAGACCAATGAGCGACGAACCGACAAACCTATCCGCATTAAACCCAAACTTGAAAGCATCCACATGAACCCCTCTCCCAAATTCTATACTTCCCAGCTCAATACAACTCTTCAAACCAAATGTAATGGCCGAACTATCTAAACCAATCTTCCATTCTCTCAAATACGAGTACCGCCTAATAACTTCACCAAATTGACCGGCCCGGAAATACCCAACAAGGATCGAGTTCCAATGAGACAGATTGTTATTTATAATTCTGTCGAATACCCATCTAGATTCAGCTAGAAGACCAAACTTTGCATAGGAATTCAGGAGCTTAGAGCCCAGAAAATTACTGTCTCCCAGCCCCTGAGCGAAAATGCAAGCATGGAGTTTTCTCAGAGAGAAAACATCTGAACAATTATCCAAGAAAGAAGCAAATTTATCTGATATAGGCGGAGATTGAGAGAGATGTTCTTTGCTACTCGTGTTAACGAAAAATCTGGTTTGGACTTTGGTAGATAGTATCGGGTCGTTGCTGTGGACAAGTGAACGAAACCCAGATGCAAAAACTTTCATAATTGTAAAATGTCAGTGAGGGAATGGCTTCCTGCATTGAGAAAACAAATCCTAGATGGGAAAGCTTCCATTTGGGTTTGTCCCATGTTCTGACCTAAAGACGAAGCCAAATCCAAAGAGGAATAGACGCATTTTGGGTAGACTGAAAAGGGTGCATCGTAGGTAAAAATGTCAATATTCGAAATCTTTTAGCGAGTAAATGCAGCACGGTTGAGCCAATACGATGTTTCCAAGTGTCTCTAACAGGCGATGAAGACTTGAGATTAATCGGGAACCACTGTTTTCGAACGGGCGATGAAAAGTAACAGAGGCACTTTACCGTGGCCAACAACTGGCAATGAAGCAAAAATCTAGATTACAACAACGTTGATGATGTTGGTAAGGTGGCCGTAGAAACAGGTTTGAGAGGACCACATAAAGGTACTGGTATGTGTTTCAAATGACAAGGATACATGGTATTAGGCTTTTTGATCAAGATATAAATGCGGGTACTTTAAGCGAGAAAGCTGTGAGGTTCAACTACTTTGGACCGTTTAAAATGCTCGGGACTGGTGAGCTTTACAAACCTTTTTTTTAAATAGTTTAGACAGATGAGCTTTGCAAACCCCTCTTTTAAATAGTTTGAATTTTATATTATTTCGGTAACCTAATAATAGGGGATTTCAATCCTGTTTCAAATAACTGATGAGAATATAAACCCGCTAAGCAAGTGAACCTTTTTAAGCGCACACAAAATAATATAATGTATTTTCTGTAGAAAATTGAAGGCACTGAAAGGAGAAGAGAAGACAGGGGACAACCTTGAATATTTGAAAGAAAAATATCTGTACAACTCTAAAAATCTTGAACTGGAGGTATGCAATCCATAATCTTTCACAAAATCCTTTCAGTTACGTTACAAGTTTAACTTATCAAACTCTGTTTGTCACTAAAAAATCAATGCAAAGTATTTATGATGAATCATACAACTCACTCAGAATACAGATATAATTAGGACCAAGAAGAAATGGACAATGTAAAAACCCCATGGGCAATGGCTTAGAAAGCTGGTGGCAAAACCCTCAAGTCCTACTCAAGTGCACTCCCAAGAAACACAGGCATCTCCCACTACTTATTTTAGGCAAAGCTGAGGATTATTAATCAGACATCTCTGTCGAGCGGGACGCCTTGTCCTCTTTCCCCATCCTGTTAGGCTTTTTTCCTCAAGTCCAAGCACTATACATTTTGGTTGCTGAACCTGGGGCAGGCAAGCTGCAGTTGCACCAGAAGGGGAATTAGAAGCTGCTGATCGCCTCCGTCCCCTTCCACCGCCACTCTTACTGGAATTTTTGTGTGCCAAACCTGACTGCCAAGTGCCACCAGTTGCCTTAATCAACCCTTCGAATGTCAGGAGATCCTCAGTCACCTCATTCCTCGAAAGGGAGGTGATGCTATGAAGTACATCTCTTTGGAAGTCTTTCCGTTGCCTCCCTCTCCTCGTTTGACGTCTCCTAGGCCTTCCTTGCAATGTGTTTTCATCTTGTTGGTCTTCCCAAATCTCAGGCTTATAACAGTAGTCCTCTACCTTGCTTTCGGTCAAATTTAATGTCATGAACTCAAAGAAATCAATCCCATCAGGAATAAGCTCTTCTTGAAAAGAATTGTCTTTACCCATTGAAACTTCTACAACCTTATTCTCAGTATCAGACTTGCATGAAGAGATTATTTCTGCAAGCCAATGAAGCGAATCAGTGAGTGAAGCTTCTGACTGGTGACAAGTAGCATTTTCTTGAAGATTATTATCTACAGCATGGCTTGGAAGATTATGCACATGAGATAACGAGATGGAAACTAAAGCCTCTGCTGCTACTCTGATAAGTCCCTCACAAGGCACCCTAGATTCATCATGTAATGAGGCAAAATGTTCTCTACTTTTGCTTTCTGGAGATCCTTCTGCAGGAGTAATAACTATTTCTGTGTCAATGACTACTGGCACCTCCAAATCTATCTGAGTTGCAATGGGAGAAGAGGGTGTAGATAGAACCTCTTCTTCAGTTACACAAATATTCAAGTCAATCTGATGTCTAGAAGGGGCACCGTGGTTATCCAATCCCTTTGCTACGACCTGATCCTTCTCTTTGAGTAGCTCTCCAGATCTGGGTGACATGGGATCATGAGCTAAATCAGTTATAACTAACCCAGCATTTACAGTATCAATTGCAGAAGCAGCACAACTCCGCTTTGAGGGGGAGCTATGAGAAGGAAGATCCTTCAATGTATGAGGCTTGTCAATAATAGGAAACCCAAGAATCTTCATATTCTTTGAGCAGTTACCTTTATCAATTTTTCCATGCTCAGCATCATCAGCACATGTTGCTGATGAGGAGTCCAGAGTAAACCTCTGAGATGGACCATTTATCATTTCAGTTTTGTTGACAAATTGCAGAGAATAGTTTTGCCAGGAACCCAAATTCTTGTGACCAGAGCCTTCCTTTTCTCCGGAATATTTGCCATTAAAATTTGACATTGGTCTTAGCCAAGACGATGCTCCCTGTGAATTCTCCTGGGTCCTTGGCCAGTCAACCGAAACAAGATTTTGTTCACAAATTACTTTGTATTGATCATTTGGAGCTACTGCATCCATATTCATTTTCTTTGCAGACTTCACATCCATGATACTGCCTGAACCCCAAAGGTATTTTTGAGGCTCGTGTTGCCGAAATTGCTCAAAAGTAAAATTACAGTCATTGACACCATTTGGAAAGCCAAGGTGACCTGATGGCTGGCAACCATGTAATTCGTTGGACACTGACCGTGAACCAAGGTAGACATCATTTTGGTAGGAAACTTCATCTCTTATATCTGGAATTGATTTCGAATAACTATCTATAAGCAACTCCCCAGTAACTTCAGGGCTTCGCGTCAATGTTGCTGAACTCTTATTTGACTGACGAGAGGTATTATAGCAAGGGTTTCCTTGAGTTGATGTTAAGTGCTGGCTCAAGCTACCTGGAGGCTTTGTCCAAGGTGAAATAGTACATGACTTAGAATTGGCCATATCAGATTTAGGAACTAGTGAGGCCTGCAGACCAAGTGAATGGGAAGCCACAAGAGATGAATCATGATTTGTGTCAGAGATTTCTACACCAAAAATTGTCCTCTTTATCTGTTGCTCTGTCTTACTCTGACCAGAAGGGAAACACGTTGCAGTGTCACGAGCTTTCATAAATTCAACTTGTGATGATTCACAAGGCTTAGGAAAATCTGCAGGACGAAAACTTCCAGAGAAAGAACTTCTGTTGCTTCTAGTTTTCCCTGAAAAGAGAGCCATATCAATCATTAGTTTAATTGGAATCCTACAGAGTAACTTTTTCTGGCCTCTAATTTGTTCTCTATTTGTAGTAAGGATTCATGCATTGGAAATTATTTTTTCAAATTTAAAAAGAGAAATAGAAAAAAGAAACAACGGTGGCTTTAAACATGAAAAGCCATGCACCCAGTTTCCTCAAATTGACAATGAACAAGACATACTCTCAAACATACTTTCCTGTTGAAGAACTTTTATAGCTGTCATTAAATCAACTTCTTCAATAAGGTAACTCACTCAAAGAGGCTTTCTTTTATGTATTAACATGACTTCCCCAGCAGTTGGGAGCCTCAAAAGCATATGAAAATTGAATTTTAGTGCATTATGACCACACAATGACTCTTCTACAAACACGTCCATGTAAGTTGAGAAGATTGTTGCCAAATCAAGAGTCTTAATATTGAATCACATTCCTAGAATACAGATAAACATGCTCAATAAATTCTTTTCTCATACATGGGAAAATAATAAAGATCAATTTTCAGGTATTAGTTCTGTGTACCTTATTTGCCTGTGTTCCTTTCTTCCATTGTTCTATCAACTATTTTGTGTCTTTTCTTTTCCGATTAATATGGAGATGAAGAACCAGTTAATTGCTTTATTATCAGTTCAAAAGAAAACAGGGCATCATAAGTATTTGATAACTTGAAAAAGATTAAGAAGCTTGTAAATGAGGTGAAATACGCTTAAACAAGAAAATCATATCTTAGTAAAGATTTCTATTGATTTAACACAACACAGCAAATTCAAAGTGAAGTATAAGTTCCTACCAGCTTGAAACGTATAAGATAACTGATCGTGTTGCTTGCTTTCATTCTCAAAACGCAGAATGTTAACTGCTCCACCCCTTCCATTGTGCTGATTTTGAGAGAATTCCTTAGCCAAACATTGGAAACCTGAATATGCACTGGCAGATGAATCCTGCCTTTGCATCTCCTTTTTGGAGCACGCATTATTGGCTAGAATATCTGAAGCATATGCTTCCTCAACCTGAATTTTTTCATTCAGATCGGTCAAGCCAGGGGCTTTCCTCAAATGCACATTGGAACTGAAAGCATCAGCACTACAGCAAGTGCTCACCCCAACGCAAATAGACAAATTTCCATCCCTCTTATGAGAAATAGACTCGTTGGGAGGATAACTTTGCACTCCCAAGTCTCCGGAAACTTTTTGCTCTTCCCCTTCATTGTTGATGTATTCATGAGCTGGAATTTCCAGGTCAAATAATCTTCTCTGAAGCTTGCGACATTTGGGTTCCATAGACTCATATTCCTTCTGCCTTACTCCAATTTGGGTAGGACCACAATTGGATTGCATGATCTTCCCTTTCTCAGAATTAAAATGAGATGGGATGCGATCCACACCTGCAGTGGATGGTCTACCATAACTAGAATCCAAGGTGAACGTGGAAATACGCCACCTCTTTTTCTCATCTTCAGATGGAAATCCGGATGGAAAAGAATTTGATGGTGATGTCCCTGCTGGTATCAGATGTTTGTGCAGTTCGCTTTTGATATCATTCATCAAGTCCCTTTGTATTTTGTAAAGACGATGGAGTTCACAGAGCTAGACGACAACATGACATACAAATAAGTTGAAATATAACAATACTGCATAAATACTAATATTTTGACCCTTTCTCAAATTAGTCAAAAAGCATCACATGTCAAACTTCATAGCTCAAAAGAAAAGGGTTTAAAAAGGTGTACCTGCTGCCTGAATACGGTTTCATGCTTCAATATAGTTTGCCTCAGCAGTTCCTTATCGTGTCCATCATATCCATCCATTTCCGGCCTTGTCAAGAATATTTCATGGTACTGTCCACTTCTCAATGTTTTCTGTTCACAATGTAGAGGCCAGCTCCCCTTGCCAGCATTGTTGTTCAGATCCCTCAGGGAATAATATCCTTGCAGATACATCTTAGACTGTACTTCAGTTCCCATTTCTGCAATCAACTCAAGAAAGAGCATTAATGAACTTAGAAACAGGGAAATAATTGACTACCAAATACCAATTCAAAAAAGAAGCAACGGAACCAAATTCTCAGTTTTGCCAACACAACCAGCAGATCTGCTTTGTCAGATTAGGTGCGTACCACAACTTGGATATACTTATCTATTTCAAAAAGAATATTAGTTTGAAGTAATAGTCAGCTTTTTAACTTATTTCAACTTAGACTAGTTATTTGATGGATCAGGTAATAAATAAGAGCATATGGCACCACCCAAATTTTATGGTAAATAGGACCCAAATTTCACAGATAACTCGATTCATGAAAGTTCTAAAATGCTCTAATTTGCCATGAGAAACCACAATGTGAATCATCCAAATCCTTATAATCAAATTCCATGGAAAGAGTCTAATTCCCATTTGAAAATAAAAAAAGTTAGCTAATAAAGCAGCAAGCCACACCTGAAAATGAAAAGTAAACAGACCCCTTCAATCGCCAATAGCAGAAAGACTAAAGCATGAATACTGCAGAAATGGCTAGTCTGCATAATAGAAGACTAGAAGGGGGGAAAACTGATATTTAACTCCAAAAATCAATAAATAAATAACACTATCAAATTCCAGAGTCTAGACAAACCAAAACCCAGTAATAACAGACTATCAATACCAATTATCCCAATTAAATCAAATATTAAAAAATAATAAGAAGAACAACCACTTATACCTGTATCCTCTTCTACCCCTTGTCAAAGATTGCCCATAGTTCAGCAAATTCTGGACAGCAACCCACAAAACGAACCAGCTCCATGATTTTGCACAGCCACAGTACAGAAGACAAAGTAATCCCAAACCAGAATGACCCAGAAAGCCCATGAACCAACAAACAAAGGTAATCTCCTCATAGAGGCAATAACACAAGCTGGGTGTCTCTGTACAGCCATTGAAGAAGAAGCTTAGATCATTTCCAGACAAAAGAATATACAGGAATTCAGATCTGCTGGGCCAGAATCAGATAAGAAAATATAGAGATCCCACATCCCAGGTAGGAGATCTTCTCTACACAAAAGCAACACCACCCCATGACACCTCTTCAACAACAGCAATGACTTCAAAATTTGTCAACTTTTGTTCTGCCATTATTCTATTGTGCTTTGCTTCACCTAATGGCTTTAGTGCAATGATTTTATTTCGCATTTAATTATTACATCTCTTTTTCTTTTCTTTTCTTTTTTTTTTCTGGATTTTTTAGGATGTGAAAGATATGGGCATTTTATATATATTCTTTTTTCACATTTCTAGATTCTCTCCACTTCCATGCTTTTTGGGCACAACATTAGATAGATAGATTGGGAAAGTACATTAGAAAATGTTGGCACCTGTGTTTACTGAAGCAACAACCTAACAGTTTCCGAAAGTAGCTGACCCCCCTTGCTGGTTTGGATTTTTTCGGTCAGCCTTCAAAGCCACGCGCGCGTGTAGCGTGCGAATTATTCTCCACCTAGTGAAAGCAGACAATTTTTTTTTTGACAAAATCTATAAATTCGATTCGAATTTAACACAAAATTAATATATTAAAATTTAGTAGAATATAATTTGGGATTGACACGATTAATAAAGTATAAATTAAAATTCTAAAGCAAATTACTCTTAATTTAATCCTTAGTTGTGAAGTTATTCAATAATTGGGAATTATGGTGTTAATATTTTTGTATAAAATGACATTTTTATGCTCAAAATTTAAAAATTTTGTTAATTAAACGGGTGATATGGGTCGGGTCATATCAACCCAACACTAAATGTTCGTCAAATATGTTATACAGGTCAAGCCGTATCTCGTGTATGGATCGTGTCAGGGTTGATACAACTGTCATGTTTAAATAAAGAAAAATGTTATTGTTTCTCATGTGGTTCTTCTTAGAGGTGTATAAACAAGGCGGTTATAACTACCCGCAACCACTAACCGCTTATAACCGCTAACAGTTAACTGCATAATCGCTTTGGTAGGTGGTTAAAAAAAAATCGCTGACCGTTTAGAGCAGGCAATTAGCAATTTTAAAGGTAGGAAAAAGCGGTTAATAACTCCTAACGAGTTATCCTTATATATAATAATATAAATATATATTATATATTTTATATTAAAAATATAACATTAAAACGACGCTATTTTGGTAAAACACTAAAAGTGTCGTTTTAAATACGAGTTAGGAATAGAGTTTGATCATATTATTTTTTTTTTGGTAACACTCTGACCCAAAACTATTTAAAATAAGCACAATGAAGGCCCAAAACACTTCTAAAAGCTCATATATAAAAAATAAAAAATAATAATAATAAATAAATAAATAACGGATTATAAAACTGTTAAGTGTTGGTGTGAATAGCCCTTAATTGCCTAAGTGGAGCGGTTGCGGTTATTAAAATTCAATAACCGGCTTAAGCGGTTGCAATTAGTGGTTTTAGTCAATAACTGTAACCATTTGTACACCCCTAATTCTTTTAGTGTTCTACGTGTGTGTGTATATATATATTTTTTTTTTATAAAAAAAAAAAAAGTTGCATTTCTCTTAAATAAATAATGTCCGGACGTTGCTATATATGTAACTTATGTTGCATGACGTGTCCGATTCGAGGTTTGTGGCGCGTGGGTGTGGATTCTCGTTGAATTCACAGTTTTTGTTTTTTGTTTTGTTTTGTTTTTTTTTTTTTTTTTTTTTGTGGAAACAAAAGGTGTAGAAATAAAAAAGATGCTCCGAGGAAGGTTGGGATTAGGAATAGGATTAGGATTAGGATTAGGATTAGGAAGAATCTGTCAGCGTTACTTTGGATGTAATTATCAAATGAATAAACAATTGGATTGTCGTTTGTGTGTTTCTTTCTTTTATTATTATTATTATTTTTAATTTTGTTTATGTGTATTTTGATGTTTGATTGAGTAATATTCCTTTCAATCGTTAGAAGAAGTTTTATTATAGGGGGGGCAATTTGATTAATGAT
The DNA here is from genome assembly GCF_901000735.1 of Corylus avellana. Lineage (NCBI taxonomy): Eukaryota > Viridiplantae > Streptophyta > Magnoliopsida > Fagales > Betulaceae > Corylus > Corylus avellana. Next base: position 32,270,252 of record NC_081545.1, read on the forward strand.
TGATGGGTGGGTTTGTTGGTGGGCAATTAAAATCCTTTCTTTTCGTTAAACCAAATGTTGTCACGTCCTTTTTTCCAAGAAAACAATGAAAGGATTAGTCAAATGATTTTTTTAATTGGACAGCTAAGTTTTATAATAGAGGTCTTTTATATTTAACGGAAGATTAATAAAATGATTTAGCGAAAACTTCACTTACTATTCTTGATATTTTATCAATTTTGTAATCATAACTTTATACTTTAAAAAATGTCAATTTAGAATAACAATCCTTCGTAAGTTTACACAAGTTAAATCAAATGATTGAAAACCGAAATCTTCAAAATAGATTTAAAATGTTTATAAAATTACAAAAATATATTGAATTTAGGTGGTATATTTTTTAATTTTCACTTTTTTCCGCTATGATTTAACGCTAGATTTGGACGGGAAGCTTAACATTGCAAACTTCTGAAAATTTATAATCCTAAATTGACAATTTTTAAAATTTAAAAGTAAGACTACAAAAATGATAAAAGATTAGGGGTAGTAAGTGAAGTTTTCCTAATAATTTATTTGATAACCATTTCAACTTGAGTAACGATTTGATAAAATAATAATAAAAAAAAAAGTGGGGAAAATATAATGAGAACAAGAGAAGGAAAACAACAAAAAAGCATGAAGATGAAGAAGATAGACCCAAGTTGAAGTGATTCCTTCATTGTGGGTGGGTCTGCCTCCACCAGACTCATTTCCACTTCTCTCCTTTATATATATATATTAAAGATTTAAATAATTTAGAGTATTTTATGTTTTCAATTGTTTGTTAATATTTTTATTTGAATAATTGTATAAATTCCCCTTATGTCACTCTTGTAATGTGACTTTTAAAATCAACATTTGATTAAAATCTAATAATGATTAATTATAGGCTCAATGGTAATTTTAAGAGCCCCGCCATTTTTTTTTGTTTTTAACACGTCCGCACAATAAGGATGAGAGAGATTCGAACTAGTGACTTTCGTTTCATTAGGCGTGATACCAGCCGATTGAGCGAACTCTTGGAGTACCATTTTTCGAGTCTTGAGAGACAAAAGAGTGACACAAAAATAATTTATAGCATCACTCTTTTTATTTATAATAAATAGGGATCCTTAAAATCACGCAATTCAAACAATAAATTATAGGAGATATTTTTGTGGGAGGAGATAAACAGTTGAGACTCTTGATAGGTCTTCAAGTAAAACATTAGGGAAAAGTCCAACTACACAACCTACTTGATCTAATTTAAAGGGGAGTCCAATTAAAAAGGTTGCCAATTTTAATCCGAAATGTCAATGAACCAAAAAAGAAAAAAGAAAAAAAGACATAATTATTATGGAAATTGATCAACCACGTGTGATACATAAATGCAATGATCCATAATAATTATTGCATACATGATAGGGACTCAATAAATGCATACTATAACACAAATCATATCTACCTCAAAGAAAATAAATAAATAATACAAATCATATCATGAATATATAATAATATTATAATAAGAGTTGTATGTTTACCATTTTTCAATAATAAAATCATTACATACAAATTATATCATGATTATTGCATTTTTTTTCAATAATATATGTGATAGATTTTACACTTCAAACGACATGACTTAGGCTTATCAACCGAATATGACAATACGTGAACCTAACACATTGATATAATATGTTGGGGGACATTATTAATTCAAAAGTTAAGCATGTAGGCTTTAGACGTGACAATTTTATATTAATCGCTCATTCTTCTGATTATTTATAAACTTAGAATTAACTAGTCTATATTCCAGTTAAACTTATGTTTGCCTTAGGTGTCATTGTGTCATTATACATGCTAATTCTTGCTTTTCTCGCCTGGATTAGATTGGATAAAGTTTTATTTATTTATTTTTTAAATTGGGTTGAAAAAAATTTATGAAAGCCTAACCTATTAGAATAATGCTAGAAACCATGTTTTATTTTACCATTATCTGACTCATAATTTTGTTTTACTTTTTGAACAAGGACTAATTGGCACTGTAAGGTTAGCAATGAGAGATAATGATAAGATAAAAGTGTAATTTATAGTATTACTCAGTCTACTGAATTGACATAATAAAATCAATAGAACATGTGATTCATAATCACATATTTTAGACGCATATGTCAATTTAATGTAATGAATTATAAATTTTTCTTAAGAAAACTTTATGAGCCGGGGCAAGTTGAAATTGAACTTGCGCCGTTGTTAGGCAAACCTTGGGGTGGTGAGGAGGTCATTTAATTTTTGACATTGAATGCCTCCTTAGTTATGAGGAAGTGGCAATTTCCAGCTGTAAATTACATAGTTAGGTACAAGTCGTATTAAAACAAATCCATTGATATATGCATTGTAGGCTTAGGCCTTGGGTAGGTGTGCCTATGAGAAATTTAAAAGTGCGTTTAGCATTTAAAAAGTTCGTTTAAATAAAAAAGTGTTCGTTTGATAAAAAAAAAATTTAAAAGCATTTTTAAAGATCTAAAAAACATAAAAATAACTAAAATACACTTTTGGTAAAACTTTTGCCAAAAAACGTTTTTTTGACTTAAAAACTTTATTTCTCAAACACAATCACAAATAAATTTTTAGCAATTTAGATAGTAGACTGTAAAAAAGTTTACATAAGACATGTTTATCTAAATAAATTTTAAATGATCATCTACTCAAACAGATAGATTTTATATAAACTCTCTCGCGTATACTGCAATTTAGATAACAAATTGACTAGATCTCAATCGATTTGGTACTGATATTGCACATTCTTCTTTACACAAAAACAAACCATCCAGTTATGTCTAAAGTAATAAATTATGGGTCCCTAAATTATGACAACCCCTCATATTTTGGGGTGTGAGTTGTGAGTGACAGAACCATTATCAATGGTAGGTGTTACCAAACTTTTCTAGGGCCCATAAGCCCAAGAACCTCCTCCCACAGCCCAACACCTACAGCACTACCCAACCCAATTACACTTGGACTACAAGCTGCCACTGTCCAATATCCACCTCTTATTTCATCCCTCAGCTGCTCCTTCTCCCACCCACAATACCCATCAAAGAACCTAAACTCTCCAACCCCAACCACATTCCTCTTCACCATTTCAGCTGCACACCCCACACTCTCCTTACTCCCATAATACAAACCCTTCATTACTTCCTCAAAAACCCCACTTTTCTCCACCCCATCACCACCACCACCACATTTGGTGTTCACCAAAAACAGGCTTTCCTCCAGAGGGCCTCCAAAGAACAGTGGCCTGTCAGAGAAAGTGCCTGCAACATCCATCACCGTTGATCTCGTTTCCTTGATCGACATAAGCGACGGTCGATTCAGAATGATCCCGGATGGACCCAGTGGCCCCATTGACAAGACCAGTACAACCGTTCGTTCAAAAATGTGGACACCATCGAGCTTTTCGGTGGCAATCAGCAAGCAGCCCTTTTCTGGCTCGTGGATGGTGTGGGCCCATTTGTCTCCAACTGTGATGGGCGGAGGAGGATGATCCACCGCGCTATCTGGATCAACGTACGAGGGAGGCTCTACAGACCTTGATGCTCTATCCGCCGCTACCAGTTTTGCTCTAAACGACCGCCAGTCAGCATTGATAAAAGAATTGTTGTCATCTGGGGATGACCAGGATGACGATTCCGTACGACAACCTACGGAGAAGAATCAAACAATACGCGATCATTATTATATTTGGAGAATCTTATTACATGGGATCCAAATCTCAAAAAATTGAACTTTTAAACTTACATGATACTGAAAATGGAGGGGCAAATTTCCTGCTCTTATGTTGCCTAGCAGCATATCTCGTGGGGTGATCCCAAAATCTAGCTTTGATTGAGGGAACAAGCTCTAGGGTCTTGGTGAAGGAATTTGAGTTGAGAAAACAAGCTTCCATGTCCTTTCTTCTTTGTGTCAATTGGGGGAGAAACTAGAAAGATGGTAGGGGATAAGAGAAATTGGTACCAATATATATACGTGGAAGGGGGGTTAATGTGCACCACAAGATGTTCTTCGATCTCATCCCGTCCCATTTGATCCAAGTTGGATAGTGCTTTTTCTGATTCCAAAGTATGGGCCAGTGGATAAAACGACACATGGCTGAATAGGAGAAGATGCACATCATGACTCATGAGCTTTATTCTCAATCAAACACTTTCTGGATGATGTGTCTACCTCATAGCCAATCACTGTTTCTTGCTCAATTACTTTCCGACTGACGCACCAACTTTTTGAATAGTATAATTTTCAATAAAATAAGCAGAAATTTCATGTCATTACCCATAGCAGTCCACCAACCTTGGCCACTACGGGTGAGTTTGGATCAAGGCAAAAAAAACAAAAATGAAGATAAGGGTCTACTTTCGGTCTACAAGTGTTAAAAAGCTAATTAAATAATTCAATTCATCATGGTTTAATTTAGGCACAACAGGTGAAAGAATCTTGCATGATCAGTAGCAATTTGAATGTCTAACTGATTAAAAATGGATGGCATTTACATATATGAACAATCAATCATACCATACCATTGTTTTCTTAGCAAGTACAATCAATCCTAGGCAAAACACAACCAGCAAATGGAAGGCTTTTAGGACCTTCAAGAGGAAATGTTACCAAACTGAGGCTTTACAAAGTGGCGCTGCCCCTTAACGTGAGAGTATGCTAGCAATATAAGCACCAATTTAACAGTGTACCAAAACCATAATCTGCACTGACTCCTATTGGTATGCTTTTGGGACGTATCCAACCTGCTTAAGGTCATCAACCAATCTGTCAACCATCTGATAAATTTTGTCCGATTTAGGGTGTGTTCTATCAGATACAGTAAATTCATGCACCTCATCATCGACTTCTATGGAACTAGCCCCTGACGGTTTTTGGATTCCTGTACTCCTCATTCGCAGCCTCACATTGGAAACACTATCCCAATCTCCGGCTGCAGCATATATATTTGACAACATAGACAAATTTCCAGGATCTGATGGCTCTAATTTAACCAGGTGATCCACAACCTGCCCAGCAAGATCCACATCATTATGCATGCGGCATGCCCCCAAAAGGGTTCCCCAAATAATGGCATTTGGTTCCATTGGCATGCTATGCACAAGCCTAAAAGCTTCCTTCAGACGCCCCCCACGACCCAAAAGGTCAATCATGCAACCATAATGCTCAACTTGGGGAACTATCCCATAGTTACTCTCCATCGTGTAGAAGTATTGAATACCCTCCTCCACAAGGCCTGCGTGGGTGCAAGCACATAACACACCAACTAGGGTAACTTTATCTGGCTTAAACCCTTCTTGTTTCATTCTAGAGAAAAGCTTAAGTGCTTTCTCACCATGTCCATGTGTCGCTAACCCTTGGAGCATGGCATTCCAGGATACCACATCTCTCTTTGCTATCCCATCAAAGACAATATATGCCTTGTCTAAGCTACCACATTTTGCATACATATCAATCAATGCATTTAACACTTGAGTACTACACTTAAATCTAGTCCTCTTAATAGAGGCATGAACTTTCTGACCCAATCCAAGTAAACCAGACTCTGCACAAGCAGCCAAAACACTAATAACAGCCCCATCATCAGGCTTCAACCCAGACTCCTCCATGTTATCATACAAGCTAATCGCCTCATTTGCAAGCCCCTTTTGAGCATACCCAGATATAATTATAGTCCAAGTAACCAAGTTCTTAACGGGCATCTTATCAAACAACATTCTTGCCATATCCATATCCCCAACTTTACAATAGCCCGAAACCATGGTAGACCAAGACACAACATTCCTCCCAGGCATCTTCTCAAACAATTCAAACGCCTTGTTCATTTCTCCAGCCTTCACATAGCCATCCAATATTGTATTCCAACTAACCGTGTCCCTCTCAGGCATTTCATCAAACAACCGGCGAGCCTCCCCCAATTCCCCGGCTTTCGCCAAACCACCAATCATAGAATTCCAAGACACAACATCTCTCTCCCCCATTACCTGAAACAACTTCCTCGCTGCATTAACACCCACCGATCCACACTTAGAATAGCTATCAAGGAGCGAATTCGGCACAAAAATATCTGAACAAAACCCAAACTTCTCAATATGGCTATGAATCATTTGGACCATAGGCAACCAAGATTGCCCAGGACACGCTTTAAGAAGAAATGGGTATGTGAAATTATCGGGAAAAATCCCACTACTCTGCATTTCAAAGAAGGCGGCGAAGGCCTGTAAGGACTGAGAGTTCTGACAATGCGCTCTGATCAAAGTATTGTACAGATGCACATTGGGTTCTTGTATCTGATTGAAAGCATTGACTGCCAACACCATTTGGCGGCACAAAGAGAAAGCCGCTATGAGCTTGGGTGCTACAAAGAGGTCCTGGTGGAGATCGGCTTTGAGAATTTGGGCGTGGACTTGCTTTATCTGCTTCAGGTTGGTGCACTTGTGGAGGTCTGAGAGCTTCTCTTCCAAGAGCCTTCGTCTCGAAACCCATGTTGGGCTTCGGATTGGCGTGGAAACTTGCATTGGGTTCATACACTACAAGAAAATGGTAACTGAGATTTGGGGGGCAGGAATAGAATATAGCAAAAGAATTATATGGCTGTTTCTAGTAGTTGGCGGCGCTTCACATTTTGAATTGAAGTGCAGATCATCTCTTAAGGGTATACATGTAATCCCACTTCATTACCTTAATAACATGTTTATGAGTTAAATAAATCCGCGTGCACTACATACCTTGATAACATGTTTATGTCTTGTTTTCTCAAAAAAAAAAAAAAAACATGTTTATGTCTTGTGTTTGTGTCTCTTGTGGGCATGAGTAATACTAAAATTTACATTTTATTTATTTTTTATTTTACTGTATTAACGTGACAATGTTAATTTATTATTATTATTTTTTTAACAATAATTTATTAATATTATTATATCAACAAAATAAGATAATAATAAATAAAAGTGTAATTTCTATCGTTATTCGTATGTACATAGGATGTAAATTGAAAAGTGCCACTTAAGTAATAACAAAATTTTCAAAGTTTCATAATCAAAATCTTAACTAGACTAAATAAAACATTGACTTCAACCATTTCTTGACTCTTCCCCGATCCCTAAAAGCAATTTTCATGTTTTGTCTACTTATGATATTGTCATTATTCTTCCTGGAATTTTAAGTACCAAGACATTTCAATTACATGATGTTCATGCAAGCATTGTGATACTTATAATCAAATGGAGGATACTACTTAATTATAATCACTCAAACATATTGACTTTCTCTTCCCCCCTTTTTTTTAAACAATTTTTTAAATTTGAGCTTCTCCTTCTTAACCCATAATACCTGACTTCATTCTCGCATGCACTTCCCTTGCAGTTAAGTTGCCACCGCCTTTGTTGTTGCCATTGCCGTCGTATTTTTTCTATGAGTAAAATGTTTTTAGTTAAAATCATTGTCCCGCTGAAATCATTTTCTAATAAAAAAACATTTTAAGTCAAAACAAATAGAACCTAAACTTTCCTACATTATCTCTTCCATATGTTTTCAATCAAGATAATGTAATAGTAATCATTACAATTAAATTCTTAAGAGGATTAATTAATTATTCAACTAAACTCAAAAAAAAAAAAAAAAAAAAAAAAAACATTTACTCCCCTTCCCTTCAAAAAAATCAAAATCATATCCCATGTTCTTCATTCATTATCAAAAGAGTAATCATACATACTATTCACACTTATTTATCATATATATGTCACAACAGTTGACGTGATATATTTGAAGTGATTTTTCATGTTAGGCCTTTAAAAAATAAAAGTGTAAGCTACTTAAAACACGTTATATTAGCCGGTGTAATATGTGTAAGATAAATGAATATGAAAAATAACATTACTTTTGTCAAAAAGCTTTATAAGTTTTTAATTTTAACAAATAGATTCATGTGGATAACAAATTTATCAAATATATTATTTGATCCATATTATTGAACTTTTCTAACATAAACTAATGAAATACTTCTATATCCGTGGAGATCGAGACCTCTACGGCCATGGAGAGCTTATTGTTGTTGAGTTCATGTTATTTTCAGTAAAAATTTCCTTTGGGGTATAGTTAGTATTTTATAAGCATATTGTTAGAAAGTTTAATGGAATATAGAAAAATGATTTATCCCATAAATTATTCATTTATTAGGATTTATTTATTTAAATTGAAAGCTCATGGATTTTTATTTTATTTTATTTTAATAATGAATAGAAACACATGGTGCAATTTTGATATTTTTCTTTCAAAATATTGGGAAGAATCTATTTTATGATTAAAACTTTGTTTTGTTATATTTGACTATATGTTATTTAAAATTTTTAAACAAGGTGCTAACATATTGACTATGTGATTACACATATACTATTAAACCTCTAAAATTTTATCTTATCTATGACATGGTTCGTCTTGATCCTATCCTGGACTTAAATGAACTAACAAATAATTGCTTTATGAAGGAGTTTAAAGTAAAGACTAAAGAGAGAAGTGTATGTACAAAAAAAATCAATAAAGCCATTTAAATTTAGGATTAAATACCTTTTTGTGACAGCCAAAGAGTAGGAGCCAAAATTATTTTCAAACTAACGTGACAAAAATTTTAAACACCCCAAACCAGTTATTTATAATAATAATAATTTTTTATTTTAAAATTCTTGTCACGTAAGTTTGAAAAGAATTCTAGCTCCTATTCTTTAGCTCTCTGGCACTTCTCTTTTGTTTAATGTGGTTTAATAACTAGTTTTTTTTTTTTTTTTGCGCTAAATGGTATTTTTAAAACAAAAACAATACCTCATTCTAATTTTGTTCCATACATTGATGAAAATTGACATTAATACTTTTCAAAAACAGACATATGTCTCTATTCCTCATTAAAAATTAAAACAATAGTTAGAAAACTCGAGAAAATTGAAGAAGGACCACAGCATTTTGTTTACTTCATATCGCTTACCTAACAAATTAAGGGTGCGTTTGGGAGTGCGTTTTTAAAAAAATAATCTGTTATTTTAAACCAAATCGCAATTTTATGGTGTTTGGGATTGCGATTTTAAAAACGTAAATTTTAAAATCGCAAAAAAATATGCGATTTCCATAAGCTGATTAGAGGGTGCTTATTTGAAAAAGTGCGAATTTAAAATAAAATCACGATTTTTATTAAAAAGATATTTGGCGCAATAGTTACCTTTTTTAGAACGGAAATGAAAAAAAATACCAACAATACCCACCTAAAATATATTAAAATATATTAAAACCCTTCTTTTCTCTCTTTTTTTTCTTCATCCTCTCTATCTTGTTCATCCTTATTAGTAATTTGATTATGAAACCGTAATTATATGTTAATGTTATCCAAACACTCAATTGATAA